>NC_089535.1:30377065-30617119 GCF_963924715.1 Thunnus thynnus | reverse complement strand
AGTACATACAATAAAGCCAGCAGAAACGTCAGACAGGTCGGACCACCGTGATTAAATATTTATTTCTAGTATAGAATCTCATAATAATGACTTATTATCTCATAATAATGACTTACTATCTCATAATAATGACTAAGTGGCATAACGCCTGTGGATGGCGGAATTAAGTCATTTTCAAGCTAATTCATGAACTGAAAAGCATTAATAGGGGAAGACGAAATGAGAATGAATCATAGAATGAAGTGGTCTTTAATTGATTTACAATCCTAAATTTTGATTATTTTAACAGTAGCATTTTTTTTTCTCATTACCCTTACTCGTGGAAAACTGATTTTCAGTCTTGTTGCTATTCCTGCCGATTGCCTGCCATAGAATCAGTGATTTTGGATGATTTTCACTCAGAGGTGATGAAAATCCACTCATATTTTATTAATGACAGTGGAAAGGCTCTGTGGGATGAATATGGTCATAAAATTACTGATTTGGGATGATTCTGGCTCAAATCTAATGAAAAATTACTAGTTTGTGTGGAACAGCAGTGAAATTGATTTTCCTGCAACTGTTGTGTGTGCCATCACTAGTAGAATTAAGCATTTGGGATGAGTCTGCATCGATTCTGGTGAAAAGTGACTAGTTTGTGTGGCATAGCAGCAAAATTGACAGAGACACATGAAAAAACACATGTTGTTGTGTGCCATGACTCTGCTAATACAATCACGCATTCGGTGTGAGTCTGGATCGAATATGATGAAAAGTGACTAGTTTGAGTGGAATAACATTGAAATTAATAGAAACATATAAAAAATCATATGCTGTGTGTGCCATGACTCTGCTAGCAGAATCACGCATTCGGTGTGAGTCTGGATCGAATATGATGAAAAGTGACTAGTTTGAGTGGAATAACATTGAAATTGATAGAAACATATAAAAAAGCATATGCTGTGTGTGCCTTGACTCTGCTAATACAATCACGCATTCGGTGTGAGTCTGGATCGAATATGATGAAAAGTGACAAGTTTGAGTGGAATAACATTGAAATTGACAGAAACATATAAAAAAGCATATGCTGTGTGTGCCGTGAAGGAATCTGTAAACAACTAGAGGTGCCTCCCCAGGGCATCAAGGCCGTCAATATATACTAGTGACTTTCCTTTGTCTTGTCAGAATTCTCCATGGAGACTCTGCGTACTCTCAGTGTCTACAATATATGTTTGGTTTGGATTAAAGAGACGCTTGACTTTAACCAACCTCAGTCTATTTGGTAATTTTTACGCATGAAAAGACACATTTCGTTGTGTGCCATGACTCTGCTAATACAATCAAGCATTAGGTGTGAGTCTGGATCGTATATGATGAAAAGTGACTAGTTTGAGTGGAATAACATTGAAATTGATAGAAACATATAAAAAAGCATATGCTGTGTGTGCCGTGACTCCGCTAGCAGAATCACGCATTCGGTGTGAGTCTGGATCAAATATGATGAAAAGTGACTAGTTTGAGTGGAATAACATTGGAATTGATAGAAACTGAAAAATTCATGTATTAGTTAAGTAGGTATGGTCATATGTATGTATATGCTTGGCGGCAGGGCCTTGAGGGGAACACTATTATAGACATATGGACATCATGGTCATCATGTGAACCGAGAGCTCTGTAAAGCTTTGTCTAGGTCTGTTAGAAGGAATCTGTAAACAACTAGAGGTGCCTCCCCAGGGCATCAAGGCTTTCAATATATACTAGTGACTTTCCTTTGTCTTGTCAGAATTCTCCACGGAGACTCTGCCTACTCTCCGTGTCTACAATATATGTTTGGTTTGGATTAAAGAGACGCTTGACTTCAGCTAACCTCAGTCTATTTGGTAATTTTTACCTATCATTTTGGTCCTTCGAGCCGGATTCCTGGATGTGTTTCTCGGCCCTCTTTCCAAGCCGGAGCGGAGTAGAGTGCACAACATAGGTTACAAAATCCTTTTCCTGCTACGTTCAGAGATAAAGGCGCTTGCGGGCTGGAGAGGGTCGGGAGCCCCACGGATTCCTTTGTGAGGTGAGAAGAACGGGGAAGAAATGACTAACTGTCTCATGCAAAGTTTGACTACTGATTGGGCGAGTGTAAATGTTGTTTGGAGACCTATGGGGCAAAACGGTGAGCCGCTCCTGTGGGACCGAGATAGAACACTCGGGCTCAGTCCACAGCTGAACCAAATGGCAGATACTCTTCGGGAAACATTTGGCCGGAGAAATGATTGGGCTGAAATTGATACTGTGGTACAAGAGGAGAAAGAGACAGTAGCACAATATGCTGCCAGGCTCACGGAAGCATTTAATGGACACAGTGGGCTGGAGCCGTGAATCGGAGATGGGGTTAATCCACGCTACGAGTCGCAGTTAACATCCTGCCTTCTGAGGGGTTTAAAACCACAGATTGCAAATTGGATAAAAAAACATTTGGTCGGATGGGAAGGAGAGCAGAGAAGGGTTATTCTTGCACATGCTAAACACGCTGAAAAAGTTCTGGAAAATGTAGATAAGAAACATAAAAAAGTAGAGGTGTTTTATAATGACGGTGAGAATGATGATGGTTGCTCTTTCTCTTCTGAGTCCCGCAGGAAGGAAATTATTTGCTATCGCTGTGGGAAAAGAGGCCACATCGCCAGAGAATGCAGAAGTCTCATTCCAACTGTGGACACCAGGCGGGGCGGAGGTCAAGGCGGTGGACGGGGCAGGAGAGGACGCGGGGGCCGTGGAGGCGGTCGTAGAGAGAAAAGAGAACATGATGACAGAGAGAAGGATGAGGAGCAGGACTTCTGACTAGCTTCCCCTGCAGAATCAGGTCATGCAATCACACACACACATACAGAACAGAAAACAAAAACTGAAGATGCTGACTATGATTCTGAGGAAGTGGAGGGATCAGAGGTTCTATCGCAAGGAGAAGTGCTAAATTTGGAATCTGTTGAAGTAATGTTAGCTGAGTGGGATGACAAACCTTTTGTGACTCTGCTGGTGAGGGGAGAAAAGTGTACCTTTTTGTGTGATTCAGGAGCTTGCAAAACTGTGTTGAAGAAAAAAGAGTTGCCTGACAGTAGTCGGTTGACAAAACAAGAACTATCAGTAGTGTCAGCTTCAGGACATCATGTGTCAGAGAGATTGACAGAAAAAACAAAACTAACTGATCCAGTAACTGGTTTTTCAGTAATGTTGAAAATGGTGGCCTCCTAGGTCGAGATGGCATGGCAGCATTGCAACTTGGAATCATGCCAACTGACAAAGGGGTTGTGTTTTTCCGAAAAGCTCAGTCTGATTGTATCTTTGTGATTGAAGATAAAAACAGGCCACGGTTTTGGTATAGCATTGACCCTGTTACAAAAGGCCCAGCACCTATCACTGCCGAACTGAGGAGAGAAGCAGCTAGTATAACTAGGCCAGGTAATGAAGTTCAAGGGGAGGGTGACATGCGCGTGTTTACACACTCAAATTTCGAAGCAGGGCCAGACCCTGCATATGAGGAAACTTTTTTTCGGTATCCCAATTACCGACTGACTTTGACCTCACTGTACTGGGATAAATTGGGAAATGTGGGGGTCGCAGTAAAAGGGGATGAGCAACTGGACAGAGTGTACAGAGGTCATTCCCTGCCCCATATTGGTCTTGCTAAGGCCCCTAAGATGCACTGGACGGACGTCGGTGCGTTAGTGGAGTTGGGGGAGAGGGCCTTAAAAGGTTGGGTGCAGAATGAGTCGGGGGGGACGGTGTGTTTTTCCACCAGAGACACGGTCTGTACAAGAAGGCGCTGAATTGGGTAACAGTGGGAGCAGCCACAACTCATTTGCAGCCCTCTTTGTGATCATTGCAGGACAAAGTGTGTTTGCTGACAGAGGAGCAGGAAAAAGAGTTAGAAGAGTTACCTTCTGAACTTTGGAGTACAGGGAAAGATGGTGATATCGGGTTGTTACGTACTGCCACACCTGTTACCATTAAACCTAAAAGCTCTTATAGACGTTTGTCAAACAATATCCTTTGAAGCCGGAAGCTGAGGAAGGTATTTCAGAAGTGATAGACAGTTTGATAAAACAAGGGGTTTTAGTTGATTGTCCTGTCTCACCCTGCAACACACCAATTCTGCCTGTGAAAAAAGCTACTTCCGGGTGGCAGTTAGTAAATGATTTACAAGCTGTGAACCGAGTTGTGATTCCGCGAGCTCCAAACGTGCCAGATCCCTACACTCTTTTGAACAACATAAAACCCACTAATGTCTGGTACTCAGTGATTGATTTGACGAACGCATTTGTTACCATTCCTTTGAGCCCTGAGTCACAGTTTTGGTTTGCGTTCACGTTTAAACACAGACGATTGACGTATTCAAGACTTCCTCAAGGGTTTCAAGATAGCCCTACTATCTTTTCACAAGAAATTAAAAAATGTATTGACCTTTTTGAACCTCCTGAGGAGGAGTCACAGATTTTGACTTATGTTGATGATATTCTTGTGACTTCTAGCTCGCAGCAAAAGTGCAAAAACATGACTTTGGCCTTGTTGAGATATCTAGCTGCAGCTGGTGTTAAAGTCTCTAAGTCTAAACTCCAGCTGTGGAGTCAGGAGGTGAAATATTTAGGCTACACGCTAACTCCTGAAGGCCGTGTGTTGGATGAGCAGAGAAAAACAACTATTCTGCAGTTACAACAGCCTACAACAAAGCGAGAGATGATGTCTTTTCTTGGTACTTGCAAGTTCTGCAGGTTATGGATTGCTAATTATGCCGAAATTGCACAACCATTACAGAATATGATTTATGGTAAAGCAATGGCTGCTTCAGATAAGGTGGTGTGGACTGAGGAGGGCGAGCAGGCTTTCACAAAGTTAAAGCAGTGGATAGCTTCTTCATCTGTACTTGCCTTACCTAACATGAAAAAGGATTTCATACAAACAGTGGATTGCAAAAATGGTTTTATGACATCTGTCCTGTTACAGGAGTATGGGGATAAATTAAGACCTGTTGCTCTCTATTCCTCCAGACTTGACCCAGTAAGCAGAGCCCTGCCCGGATGCCTGCAGGCGGTGATGGCAGCGGCTATGGCAGTGCAGACCTCAGCTGCCTTAGTTTTGTTTAGGCCACTGACTCTTAGAGTGCCACATGCTGTCTCTTTGCTATTGCTGGAACACAAACATTCACACATGTCACCAGAAAGACACTTATCTTGCATAGCCACATTGTTAGGCCAGCCAAACTTGACCATTGAGAGATGTACGGCTTTGAATCCAGCTACGCTCCTTCCAACACCTGTAGAAGGGATTCCTCATGATTGTATGGCAATTACCGATGAATTAACCCTACCTCGCACTGATTTGATTGACACACCTTTACCTGATGCAGACATTGTGATGTTTGTAGATGGTTCTGCAAGCAAACATTTAGATGGGATTAACAGAGTTGGTTATGCTGTAGTTACACTGCATGAAGTATTAGAGTCTGGAGCTTTGCCTTCTAATTTCTCTGCCCAGGCAGCAGAATTAGTTGCATTGTCAGCGGCGTGCAGGTTAGGGAAAGATAAGAAGGTCACGATCTGGACAGACAGTATGCCTTTTCCACTTTGTTTACCTTTGCACAGCAGTGGGAAAAAAAGCATATGCTGTGTGTGCCGTGACTCTGCTAGCGGAACCAAGCATTAGGTGTGAGTCTGGATCAAATACACACACATCTAATGCTTTATTGTACTAGTAAAGTCACGGCACACACAGTATATGCATTTTCATTTGTTTCTATCAATTTCAGTGTTATACGACAGAAACTAGTCACTTTTCATCAGAATCGATGCAGAATCGTCCAAAACGCTCTGTTGTAGTAGCAGAGTGAAGGTACACACAGTATATGCATTTTCATATGTTTCTATCAATTTCAGTGTTATCAGACAGAAACTAGTCACTTTTCATCATATTCGATCCAGACTCACTTCTAATGCTTGGTTCTGCTAGCAGAGTAAAGGTACACACAGTATATGCATTTTCATGTGTTTCTATCAATTTCAGTGTTATCGGACACAAAACAGTCACTTTTCACCGGAATTGATGAAGACTCGTCCAAAACGCTCTGTTGAAGTAGCAGAGTCACGGAACACAAAGTATAAGCATTTTCATATGTTTCTATCAATTTCAGTGCTATCAGATAGAAACTAGTCACTTTTCATCATATTCGATCCAGACTCACTTCTAATGCTTGGTTCTTCTAGCAGAGTGAAGGTACACACAGTCTATGCATTTTCATGTGTTTCTATCAATTTCAGTGTGATACGACATAAACTAGTCACTTTTCATCAGAATCGATGCAGACTCGTCCAAAACGCTCAGTTGAAGTAGCAGAGTCACGGCACACAAAGTATCCGCATTTTCATATGTTTCTATCAATTTCAGTGTTATCAGACAGAAACTAGTCACTTTTCATCGGAATTCATGCAGACTCACACCTAATGCTTGGTACTGCTAGCAGAGTGAAGACACACAGAGAATATGCATTTTCATGTGTTTCTGTCAATTTCAGTGTTGTACGACACAAACTAGTCACTTTTCATCAGAATCGATACAGACTCGTCCAAAACGCTCTGTTGTAGTAGCAGAGTGAAGGTACACACAGTATATGCATTTTTATGTTTTTCTCTCAATTTCAGTGTTATCGGACACAAAATAGTCACTTTTCATCGGAATTGATGCAGACTCTTCCAAAACGCTCTGTTGCAGAAAAAGAGTCACGGCGCATACAGTATATGCATTTTCATGTGTTTCTGTCAATTTCAGTGTTGTACGACACAAACTAGTCACTTTTCATCAGAATCGATGCAGAATCGTCCAAAACGCTCTGTTGTAGTAGCAGAGTGAAGGTACACACAGTATATGCATTTTCATATGTTTCTATCAATTTCAGTGTTATCAGACAGAAACTAGTCACTTTTCATCGGAATTGATGCAGACTCTTCCAAAACGCTCTGTTGCAGAAAAAGAGTCACGGCGCATACAGTATATGCATTTTCATGTGTTTCTGTCAATTTCAGTGTTGTACGAAACAAACTAGTCACTTTTCATCAGAATCGATGCAGAATCGTCCAAAACGCTCTGTTGTAGTAGCAGAGTGAAGGTACACACAGTATATACATTTTCATGTGTTTCTATCAATTTCAGTGTTATCGGACACAAAAAGTCACTTTTCATCGGAATTGATATAAACTCGTCCAAAACGCTCTGTTGAAGAAGTAGAGTCACGGCACACAAAGTATATGCATTTTCATGTGTTTCTATCAATTTCAGTGTGATACGACATAAACTAGTCACTTTTCATCATATTCGATCCAGACTCACATCTAATGCTTGGTTCTGCTAGCAGAGTGAAGGTATACACAGTATATGCATTTTCATGTGTTTCTATCAATTTTAGTGTTATCGGACACAAAATAGTCACTTTTCATCGGAATTGATGCAGACTCGTCCAAAACGCTCTGTTGAAGTAGCAGAGTCACGGAACACAAAGTATAAGCATTTTCATATGTTTCTATCAATTTCAGTGTTATCAGACAGAAACTAGTCACTTTTCATCATATTCGATCCAGACTCACTTCTAATGCTTGGTTCTGCTAGCAGAGTGAAGGTCCACACAGTCTATGCATTTTCATATGTTTCTATCAATTTCAGTGTGATACGACATAAACTAGTCACTTTTCATCATATTCGATCCAGACTCAATCCTAATGCTTGGTTCTGCTAGCAGAGTGAAGGTACACACAGTCTATGCATTTTCATATGTTTCTATCAATTTCAGTGTGATACGACATAAACTAGTCACTTTTCATCATATTCGATCCAGACTCACATCTAATGCTTGGTTCTGCTAGCAGAGTGAAGACACACAGAGAATATGCATTTTCATGTGTTTCTATCAATTTCAGTGTTATCGGACACAAAAAAGTCACTTTTCATCATATCCGATCCAGACTCACTTCTAATGCTTGGTTCTGCTAGCAGAGTGAAGGTACACACAGTCTATGCATTTTCATGTGTTTCTATCAATTTCAGTGTTGTACGACACAAACTAGTCACTTTTCATCAGAATCGATGCAGACTCGTCCAAAACGCTCAGATGAAGTAGCAGAGTCATGGCACACAAAGTATCCGCATTTTCATATGTTTCTATCAATTTCAGTGTTATCAGACAGAAACTAGTCACTTTTCGTCATATTCGATCCAGACTCAATCCTAAGGCTTGGTTCTGCTTGCAGAGTGAAGGTACACACAGTCCATGCATTTTCATGTGTTTCTATCATTTTCAGTGTTGTACGACACAAACTAGTCACTTTTCATCATATTCGATCCAGACTCACTTCTAATGCTTGGTCCTGCTAGCAGAGTGAAGGTACACACAGTATATGCATTTTCATGTGTTTCTATCAATTTCAGTGTTATCGGACACAAACTAGTCACTTTTCATCGGAATTGATGCAGACTCGTCCAAAACGCTCTGTTGTAGTAGCAGAGTGAAGGTATACACAGTATATGCATTTTCATGTGTTTCTATCAATTTTAGTGTTATCGGACACAAAATAGTCACTTTTCATCGGAATTGATGCAAACTCTTCCAAAACGCTATGTTGCAGAAAAAGAGTCACGGCGCACACATTATATGCATTTTCATGTGTTTCTGTCAATTTCAGTGTTGTACGACACAAACTAGTCACTTTTCATCAGAATCGATGCAGAATCGTCCAAAACGCTCTGTTGTAGTAGCAGAGTGAAGGTACACACAGTATATGCATTTTCATATGTTTCTATCAATTTCAGTGTTATCAGACAGAAACTAGTCACTTTTCATTATATTCGATCCAGACTCACTTCTAATGCTTGGTTCTGCTAGCAGAGTGAAGGTCCACACAGTCTATGCATTTTCATGTGTTTCTATCAATTTCAGTGTTATCGGACACAAAATAGTTACTTTTCATCAGAATCCATGCAGACTCGTCCAAAACGCTCTGTTGCAGAAGAAGAGTCACGGCGCACATAGTATATGCATTTTCATGTGTTTCTATCAATTTCAGTGTTATCGGACACAAAATAGTCATTTTTCATCGGAATTGATGCAGACTCGTCCAAAACGCTCTGTTGAAGTAGCAGAGTCACGGAACACAAAGTATAAGCATTTTCATATGTTTCTATCAATTTCAGTGTTTTCAGACAGAAACTAGTCACTTTTCATCATATTCGATCCAGACTCACTTCTAATGCTTGGTTCTGCTAGCAGAGTGAAGGTCCATACAGTCTATGCACTTTCATGTGTTTCTATCAATTTCAGTGTGATACGACATAAACTAGTCACTTTTCATCAGAAATGATGCAGACTCGTCCAAAACGCTCTGTTGTAGTAGCAGAGTGAAGGTACACACATTATATGCATTTTTATGTTTTTCTCTCAATTTCAGTGTTATATGACACAAACTAGTCACTTTTCATCAGAATCGATGCAGACTCGTCCAAAACGCTCTGTTTTAGTAGCAGAGTGAAGGTACACAAAGTATCCGCATTTTCATGTGTTTCTATCAATTTAAGTGTTATCGGACACAAAAAAGTCACTTTTCATCGGAATTGATGCAGACTCGTCCAAAACGCTCTGTTGAAGTAGCAGAGTCACGGAACACAAAGTATAAGCATTTTCATATGTTTCTATCAATTTCAGTGTTATCAGACAGAAACTAGTCACTTTTCATCATATTCGATCCAGACTCACTTCTAATGCTTGGTTCTGCTAGCAGAGTGAAGGTCCACACAGTCTATGCATTTTCATGTGTTTCTATCAATTTCAGTGTGATACGACATAAACTAGTCACTTTTCATCATATTCGATCCAGACTCAATCCTAATGCTTGGTTCTGCTAGCAGAGTGAAGGTACACACAGTCTATGCATTTTCATATGTTTCTATCAATTTCAGTGTGATACGACATAAACTAGTCACTTTTCATCATATTCGATCCAGACTCACATCTAATGCTTGGTTCTGCTAGCAGAGTGAAAGGCACACACAGTCTATGCATTTTCATGTGTTTCTATCAATTTCAGTGTTATACGACACAAAATAGTCACTTTTCATCGGAATTGATGCAGACTCATCCAAAACGCTCTCTTGTAGTAGCAGAGTGAAGGTACACACAGTATATGCATTATCATGTGTTTCTATCAATTTCAGTGTTATCGGACACAAAAAAGTCACTTTTCATCATATCCGATCCAGACTCACTTCTAATGCTTGGTTCTGCTAGCAGAGTGAAGGTACACACAGTCTATGCATTTTCATGTGTTTCTATCAATTTCAGTGTTATCGGACACAAAAAAGTCACTTTTCATCATATTCGATCCAGATTCACTCCTAATGCTTGGTTCTGCTAGCAGAGTGAAGGTACACACAATATATGCATTTTCATGTGTTTCTATCAATTTCAGTGTTATCAGACAGAAACTAGTCACTTTTCATCATATTCGATCCAAACTCACTCCTAATGCTAGGTTCTGATAGCAGAGTGAAGGTACACACAATATATGCATTTTCATGTGTTTCTATCAATTTCAGTGTTATCGGACACAAAATAGTCACTTTTCATGGGAATTGATGCAGACTCGTCCAAAACGCTCTGTTGCAGAAAAAGAGTCACGGCGCACACAATATATGTATTTTCATGTGTTTCTATCAATTTCAGTATTACATGACACAAAATACTAACTTTTCATCAGAATCTAAGCAGACTCGTTCAAAACGCTCTGTTGTAGTAGCGGAATGAAGGTACACACAGTATATGCATTTTCATGTGTTTCTATCAATTTCAGTGTTATCAGACAGAAACTAGTCACTTTTCATCATATTCGATCCAGATTCACTCCTAATGCTTGGTTCTGCTAGCAGAGTGAAGGTACACACAGAATATGTATTTTCATGTGTTTCTATCAATTTCAGTGTTATCAGACAGAAACTAGTCACTTTTCATCATATTCGATCCAAACTCACTCCTAATGCTTGGTTCTGATAGCAGAGTGAAGGTACACACAGTATATGCATTTTCATGTGTTTCTATTAATTTCAGTGTTATCGGACACAAAATAGTTACTTTTCATCAGAATCCATGCAGACTCGTCCAAAACGCTCTGTTGCAGAAGAAGAGTCACGGCGCACATAGTATATGCATTTTCATGTGTTTCTATCAATTTCAGTGTTATCAGACACAAAATAGTCATTTTTCATCGGAATTGATGCAGACTCGTCCAAAACGCTCTGTTGAAGTAGCAGAGTCACGGAACACAAAGTATAAGCATTTTCATATGTTTCTATCAATTTCAGTGTTTTCAGACAGAAACTAGTCACTTTTCATCATATTCGATCCAGACTCACTTCTAATGCTTGGTTCTGCTAGCAGAGTGAAGGTCCATACAGTCTATGCATTTTCATGTGTTTCTATCAATTTCAGTGTTATCGGACACAAAATAGTTACTTTTCATCAGAATCCATGCAGACTCGTCCAAAACGCTTTGTTGCAGAAGAAGAGTCACGGCGCACATAGTATATGCATTTTCATGTGTTTCCATCAATTTCAGTGTGATACGACATAAACTAGTCACTTTTCATCAGAATCGATGCAGACTCGTCCAAAACGCTCTGTTTTAGTAGCAGAGTGAAGGTACACAAAGTATATGCATTTTCATATGTTTCTATCAATTTCAGTGTGACACGACATAAACTAGTCACTTTTCATCATATTCGATCCAGACTCACATCTAATGCTTGGTTCTGCTAGCAGAGTGAAGGTATACACAGTATATGCATTTTCATGTGTTTCTATCAATTTCAGTGTTATCGGACACAAAATAGTCACTTTTCATCGGAATTGATGCAGACTCTTCCTAAACGCTCTGTTGCAGAAAAAGAGTCACGGCGCACACAGTATATGCATTTTAATGTGTTTCTATCAATTTCAGTGTTATCGGACACAAAAAAGTCACTTTTCATCAGAATCGATGAAGAATCGTCTAAAACGCTCTGTTGTAGTAGCAGAGTGAAGGTACACACAGTATATGCATTTTCATATGTTTCTATCAATTTCAGTGTTATCGGACACAAAAAAGTCACTTTTCATCATATCCGATCCAGACTCACTTCTAATGCTTGGTTCTGCTAGCAGAGTGAAGGGACACACAGTCTATGCATTTTCATGTGTTTCTATCAATTTCAGTGTTGTACGACACAAACTAGTCACTTTTCATAAGAATCGATGCAGACTCGTCCAAAACGCTCAGATGAAGTAGCAGAGTCATGGCACACAAAGTATCCGCATTTTCATATGTTTCTATCAATTTCAGTATTACATGACACAAAATACTAACTTTTCATCAGAATCGAAGCAGACTCGTTCAAAACGCTCTGTTGTAGTAGCGGAATGAAGGTACACACAGTATATGCATTTTCATGTGTTTCTATCAATTTCAGTGTTATCAGACAGAAACTAGTCACTTTTCATCGGAATTGATGCAGACTCGTCCAAAACGCTCTGTTGCAGAAAAAGAGTCACGGCGCACATAGTATATGCATTTTCATGTGTTTCTATCAATTTCAGCGTTATCAGAGAGAAACTAGTCACTTTTCATCATATTCGATCCAGATTCACTCCTAATGCTTGGTTCTGATAGCAGAGTGAAGGTACACACAGTATATGCATTTTCTTGTGTTTCTATCAATTTCAGTGTTATCGGACACAAAATAGTCACTTTTCATCGGAATTGATGCAGATTCGTCCAAAACGCTCTGTTGAAGTAGCAGAGTCACGGCACATAAAGTATATTCATTTTCATATGTTTCTATGAATTTCAGTGTTATCAGAAAGAAACTAGTCACTTTTCATCATATTCGATCCAGATTCACTCCTAATGCTTGGTTCTGATAGCAGAGTGAAGGTACACACAGTATATGCATTTTCATGTGTTTCTATCAATTTCAGTGTTATCAGACAGAAACTAGTCACTTTTCATCATATTCGATCCAGATTCACTCCTAATGCTTGGTTCTGCTAGCAGAGTGAAGGTACACACAATATATGCATTTTCATGTGTTTCTATCAATTTCAGTGTTATCAGACAGAAACTAGTCACTTTTCATCATATTCGATCCAAACTCACTCCTAATGCTAGGTTCTGATAGCAGAGTGAAGGTACACACAGTATATGCATTTTCATGTGTTTCTATCAATTTCAGTGTTATCGGACACAAAATAGTCACTTTTCATCGGAATTGATGCAGACTCGTCCAAAACGCTCTGTTGCAGAAAAAGAGTCACGGCGCACACAGTATATGCATTTTCATGTGTTTCTATCAATTTCAGCGTTATCAGACAGAAACTAGTCACTTTTCATCATATTCGATCCAGATTCACATCTAATGCTTGGTTCTGCTAGCAGAGTGAAGGTATACACAGTATATGCATTTTCATGTGTTTCTATCAATTTCAGTGTTATCGGACAGAAACTAGTCACTTTTCATCATATCCGATCCAGACTCACTTCTAATGCTTGGTTCTGCTAGCAGAGTGAAGGGACACACAGTCTATGCATTTTCATGTGTTTCTATCAATTTCAGTGTTGTACGACACAAACTAGTCACTTTTCATAAGAATCGATGCAGACTCGTCCAAAACGCTCAGATGAAGTAGCAGAGTCATGGCACACAAAGTATCCGCATTTTCATATGTTTCTATCAATTTCAGTATTACATGACACAAAATACTAACTTTTCATCAGAATCGAAGCAGACTCGTTCAAAACGCTCTGTTGTAGTAGCGGAATGAAGGTACACACAGTATATGCATTTTCATGTGTTTCTATCAATTTCAGTGTTATCAGACAGAAACTAGTCACTTTTCATCGGAATTGATGCAGACTCGTCCAAAACGCTCTGTTGCAGAAAAAGAGTCACGGCGCACATAGTATATGCATTTTCATGTGTTTCTATCAATTTCAGCGTTATCAGAGAGAAACTAGTCACTTTTCATCATATTCGATCCAGATTCACTCCTAATGCTTGGTTCTGATAGCAGAGTGAAGGTACACACAGTATATGCATTTTCTTGTGTTTCTATCAATTTCAGTGTTATCGGACACAAAATAGTCACTTTTCATCGGAATTGATGCAGATTCGTCCAAAACGCTCTGTTGAAGTAGCAGAGTCACGGCACATAAAGTATATTCATTTTCATATGTTTCTATGAATTTCAGTGTTATCAGAAAGAAACTAGTCACTTTTCATCATATTCGATCCAGATTCACTCCTAATGCTTGGTTCTGATAGCAGAGTGAAGGTACACACAGTATATGCATTTTCATGTGTTTCTATCAATTTCAGTGTTATCAGACAGAAACTAGTCACTTTTCATCATATTCGATCCAGATTCACTCCTAATGCTTGGTTCTGCTAGCAGAGTGAATGTACACACAATATATGCATTTTCATGTGTTTCTATCAATTTCAGTGTTATCAGACAGAAACTAGTCACTTTTCATCATATTCGATCCAAACTCACTCCTAATGCTAGGTTCTGATAGCAGAGTGAAGGTACACACAGTATATGCATTTTCATGTGTTTCTATCAATTTCAGTGTTATCGGACACAAAATAGTCACTTTTCATCGGAATTGATGCAGACTCGTCCAAAACGCTCTGTTGCAGAAAAAGAGTCACGGCGCACACAGTATATGCATTTTCATGTGTTTCTATCAATTTCAGCGTTATCAGACAGAAACTAGTCACTTTTCATCATATTCGATCCAGATTCACATCTAATGCTTGGTTCTGCTAGCAGAGTGAAGGTATACACAGTATATGCATTTTCATGTGTTTCTATCAATTTCAGTGTTATCGGACACAAAATAGTCACTTTTCATCGGAATTGATGCAGACTCTTCCTAAACGCTCTGTTGCAGAAAAAGAGTCACGGCGCACACAGTATATGCATTTTAATGTGTTTCTATCAATTTCAGTGTTATCGGACACAAAAAAGTCACTTTTCATCATATCCGATCCAGACTCACTTCTAATGCTTGGTTCTGCTAGCAGAGTGAAGGTACACACAGTCCATGCATTTTCATGTGTTTCTATCAATTTCAGTGTTGTACGACACAAACTAGTCACTTTTCATCAGAATCGATGCAGACTCGTCCAAAACGCTCAGATGAAGTAGCAGAGTCATGGCACACAAAGTATCCGCATTTTCATATGTTTCTATCAATTTCAGTGTTATCAGACAGAAACTAGTCACTTTTCGTCATATTCGATCCAGATTCACTCCTAATGCTTGGTTCTGATAGCAGAGTGAAGGTACACACAGTATATGCATTTTCATGTGTTTCTATCAATTTCAGTGTTATCGGACACAAAATAGTCACTTTTCATCGGAATTGATGCAGACTCGTCCAAAACGCTCTGTTGCAGAAAAAGAGTCACGGCGCACACAATATATGCATTTTCATGTGTTTCTATCAATTTCAGCGTTATCAGACAGAAACTAGTCACTTTTCATCATATTCGATCCAGATTCACTCCTAATGCTTGGTTCTGATAGCAGAGTGAAGGTACACACAGTATATGCATTTTCATGTGTTTCTATCAATTTCAGTGTTATCGGACACAAAATAGTCACTTTTCATCGGAATTGATGCAGATTCGTCCAAAACGCTCTGTTGAAGTAGCAGAGTCACGGCACATAAAGTATATTTATTTTCATATGTTTCTATGAATTTCAGTGTTATCAGAAAGAAACTAGTCACTTTTCATCATATTCGATCCAGATTCACTCCTAATGCTTGGTTCTGATAGCAGAGTGAAGGTACACACAGTATATGCATTTTCATGTGTTTCTATCAATTTCAGTGTTATCAGACAGAAACTAGTCACTTTTCATCATATTCGATCCAGATTCACTCCTAATGCTTGGTTCTGCTAGCAGAGTGAAGGTACACACAATATATGCATTTTCATGTGTTTCTATCAATTTCAGTGTTATCAGACAGAAACTAGTCACTTTTCATCATATTCGATCCAAACTCACTCCTAATGCTAGGTTCTGATAGCAGAGTGAAGGTACACACTGTATATGCATTTTCATGTGTTTCTATCAATTTCAGTGTTATCGGACACAAAATAGTCACTTTTCATCGGAATTGATGCAGACTCGTCCAAAACGCTCTGTTGCAGAAAAAGAGTCACGGCGCACACAGTATATGCATTTTCATGTGTTTCTATCAATTTCAGCGTTATCAGACAGAAACTAGTCACTTTTCATCATATTCGATCCAGATTCACTCCTAATGCTTGGTTCTGATAGCAGAGTGAAGGTACACACAGTATATGCATTTTCATGTGTTTCTATCAATTTCAGTGTTATCGGACACAAAATAGTCACTTTTCATCGGAATTGATTCAGATTCGTCCAAAACGCTCTGTTGAAGTAGCAGAGTCACGGCACATAAAGTATATTTATTTTCATATGTTTCTATGAATTTCAGTGTTATCAGAAAGAAACTAGTCACTTTTCATCATATTCGATCCAGATTCACTCCTAATGCTTGGTTCTGATAGCAGAGTGAAGGTACACACAGTATATGCATTTTCATGTGTTTCTATCAATTTCAGTGTTATCGGACACAAAATAGTCACTTTTCATGGGAATTGATGCAGACTCGTCCAAAACGCTCTGTTGCAGAAAAAGAGTCACGGCGCACACAATATATGTATTTTCATGTGTTTCTATCAATTTCAGTATTACATGACACAAAATACTAACTTTTCATCAGAATCTAAGCAGACTCGTTCAAAACGCTCTGTTGTAGTAGCGGAATGAAGGTACACACAGTATATGCATTTTCATGTGTTTCTATCAATTTCAGTGTTATCAGACAGAAACTAGTCACTTTTCATCATATTCGATCCAGATTCACTCCTAATGCTTGGTTCTGCTAGCAGAGTGAAGGTACACACAGAATATGTATTTTCATGTGTTTCTATCAATTTCAGTGTTATCAGACAGAAACTAGTCACTTTTCATCATATTCGATCCAAACTCACTCCTAATGCTTGGTTCTGATAGCAGAGTGAAGGTACACACAGTATATGCATTTTCATGTGTTTCTATTAATTTCAGTGTTATCGGACACAAAATAGTTACTTTTCATCAGAATCCATGCAGACTCGTCCAAAACGCTCTGTTGCAGAAGAAGAGTCACGGCGCACATAGTATATGCATTTTCATGTGTTTCTATCAATTTCAGTGTTATCAGACACAAAATAGTCATTTTTCATCGGAATTGATGCAGACTCGTCCAAAACGCTCTGTTGAAGTAGCAGAGTCACGGAACACAAAGTATAAGCATTTTCATATGTTTCTATCAATTTCAGTGTTTTCAGACAGAAACTAGTCACTTTTCATCATATTCGATCCAGACTCACTTCTAATGCTTGGTTCTGCTAGCAGAGTGAAGGTCCATACAGTCTATGCATTTTCATGTGTTTCTATCAATTTCAGTGTTATCGGACACAAAATAGTTACTTTTCATCAGAATCCATGCAGACTCGTCCAAAACGCTTTGTTGCAGAAGAAGAGTCACGGCGCACATAGTATATGCATTTTCATGTGTTTCCATCAATTTCAGTGTGATACGACATAAACTAGTCACTTTTCATCAGAATCGATGCAGACTCGTCCAAAACGCTCTGTTTTAGTAGCAGAGTGAAGGTACACAAAGTATATGCATTTTCATATGTTTCTATCAATTTCAGTGTGACACGACATAAACTAGTCACTTTTCATCATATTCGATCCAGACTCACATCTAATGCTTGGTTCTGCTAGCAGAGTGAAGGTATACACAGTATATGCATTTTCATGTGTTTCTATCAATTTCAGTGTTATCGGACACAAAATAGTCACTTTTCATCGGAATTGATGCAGACTCTTCCTAAACGCTCTGTTGCAGAAAAAGAGTCACGGCGCACACAGTATATGCATTTTAATGTGTTTCTATCAATTTCAGTGTTATCGGACACAAAAAAGTCACTTTTCATCAGAATCGATGCAGAATCGTCTAAAACGCTCTGCTGTAGTAGCAGAGTGAAGGTACACACAGTATATGCATTTTCATATGTTTCTATCAATTTCAGTGTTATCGGACACAAAAAAGTCACTTTTCATCATATCCGATCCAGACTCACTTCTAATGCTTGGTTCTGCTAGCAGAGTGAAGGTACACACAGTCTATGCATTTTCATGTGTTTCTATCAATTTCAGTGTTGTACGACACAAACTAGTCACTTTTCATCAGAATCGATGCAGACTCGTCCAAAACGCTCAGATGAAGTAGCAGAGTCATGGCACACAAACTATCCGCATTTTCATATGTTTCTATCAATTTCAGTATTACATGACACAAAATACTAACTTTTCATCAGAATCGAAGCAGACTCGTTCAAAACGCTCTGTTGTAGTAGCGGAATGAAGGTACACACAGTATATGCATTTTCATGTGTTTCTATCAATTTCAGTGTTATCAGTCAGAAACTAGTCACTTTTCATCGGAATTGATGCAGACTCGTCCAAAACGCTCTGTTGCAGAAAAAGAGTCACGGCGCATAAAGTATATTCATTTTCATATGTTTCTATGAATTTCAGTGTTATCAGAAAGAAACTAGTCACTTTTCATCATATTCGATCCAGATTCACTCCTAATGCTTGGTTCTGATAGCAGAGTGAAGGTACACACAGTATATGCATTTTCATGTGTTTCTATCAATTTCAGTGTTATCAGACAGAAACTAGTCACTTTTCATCATATTCGATCCAGATTCACTCCTAATGCTTGGTTCTGCTAGCAGAGTGAAGGTACACACAATATATGCATTTTCATGTGTTTCTATCAATTTCAGTGTTATCAGACAGAAACTAGTCACTTTTCATCATATTCGATCCAAACTCACTCCTAATGCTAGGTTCTGATAGCAGAGTGAAGGTACACACAGTATATGCATTTTCATGTGTTTCTATCAATTTCAGTGTTATCGGACACAAAATAGTCACTTTTCATCGGAATTGATGCAGACTCGTCCAAAACGCTCTGTTGCAGAAAAAGAGTCACGGCGCACACAGTATATGCATTTTCATGTGTTTCTATCAATTTCAGCGTTATCAGACTGAAACTAGTCACTTTTCATCATATTCGATCCAGATTCACTCCTAATGCTTGGTTCTGATAGCAGAGTGAAGGTACACACAGTATATGCATTTTCATGTGTTTCTATCAATTTCAGTGTTATCGGACACAAAATAGTCACTTTTCATCGGAATTGATTCAGATTCGTCCAAAACGCTCTGTTGAAGTAGCAGAGTCACGGCACATAAAGTATATTTATTTTCATATGTTTCTATGAATTTCAGTGTTATCAGACACAAAATAGTCATTTTTCATCGGAATTGATGCAGACTCGTCCAAAACGCTCTGTTGAAGTAGCAGAGTCACGGAACACAAAGTATAAGCATTTTCATATGTTTCTATCAATTTCAGTGTTTTCAGACAGAAACTAGTCACTTTTCATCATATTCGATCCAGACTCACTTCTAATGCTTGGTTCTGCTAGCAGAGTGAAGGTCCATACAGTCTATGCATTTTCATGTGTTTCTATCAATTTCAGTGTTATCGGACACAAAATAGTTACTTTTCATCAGAATCCATGCAGACTCGTCCAAAACGCTTTGTTGCAGAAGAAGAGTCACGGCGCACATAGTATATGCATTTTCATGTGTTTCCATCAATTTCAGTGTGATACGACATAAACTAGTCACTTTTCATCAGAATCGATGCAGACTCGTCCAAAACGCTCTGTTTTAGTAGCAGAGTGAAGGTACACAAAGTATATGCATTTTCATATGTTTCTATCAATTTCAGTGTGACACGACATAAACTAGTCACTTTTCATCATATTCGATCCAGACTCACATCTAATGCTTGGTTCTGCTAGCAGAGTGAAGGTATACACAGTATATGCATTTTCATGTGTTTCTATCAATTTCAGTGTTATCGGACACAAAATAGTCACTTTTCATCGGAATTGATGCAGACTCGTCCAAAACGCTCTGTTGCAGAAAAAGAGTCACGGCGCACACAGTATATGCATTTTAATGTGTTTCTATCAATTTCAGTGTTATCGGACACAAAAAAGTCACTTTTCATCAGAATCGATGCAGAATCGTCTAAAACGCTCTGTTGTAGTAGCAGAGTGAAGGTACACACAGTATATGCATTTTCATGTGTTTCTATCAATTTCAGTGTTATCAGACAGAAACTAGTCACTTTTCATCATATTCGATCCAGATTCACTCCTAATGCTTGGTTCTGCTAGCAGAGTGAAGGTACACACAGAATATGTATTTTCATGTGTTTCTATCAATTTCAGTGTTATCAGACAGAAACTAGTCACTTTTCATCATATTCGATCCAAACTCACTCCTAATGCTTGGTTCTGATAGCAGAGTGAAGGTACACACAGTATATGCATTTTCATGTGTTTCTATTAATTTCAGTGTTATCGGACACAAAATAGTTACTTTTCATCAGAATCCATGCAGACTCGTCCAAAACGCTCTGTTGCAGAAGAAGAGTCACGGCGCACATAGTATATGCATTTTCATGTGTTTCTATCAATTTCAGTGTTATCAGACACAAAATAGTCATTTTTCATCGGAATTGATGCAGACTCGTCCAAAACGCTCTGTTGAAGTAGCAGAGTCACGGAACACAAAGTATAAGCATTTTCATATGTTTCTATCAATTTCAGTGTTTTCAGACAGAAACTAGTCACTTTTCATCATATTCGATCCAGACTCACGTCTAATGCTTGGTTCTGCTAGCAGAGCGAAGGTCCATACAGTCTATGCATTTTCATGTGTTTCTATCAATTTCAGTGTTATCGGACACAAAATAGTTACTTTTCATCAGAATCCATGCAGACTCGTCCAAAACGCTCTGTTTTAGTAGCAGAGTGAAGGTACACAAAGTATATGCATTTTCATATGTTTCTATCAATTTCAGTGTGACACGACATAAACTAGTCACTTTTCATCATATTCGATCCAGACTCACATCTAATGCTTGGTTCTGCTAGCAGAGTGAAGGTATACACAGTATATGCATTTTCATGTGTTTCTATGAATTTCAGTGTTATCAGAATGAAACTAGTCACTTTTCATCATATTCGATCCAGATTCACTCCTAATGCTTGGTTCTGCTAGCAGAGTGAAGGTACACACAGAATATGCATTTTCATGTGTTTCTATCAATTTCAGTGTTATCGGACAGAAACTAGTCACTTTTCATCATATTCGATCCAGATTCACTCCTAATGCTTGGTTCTGCTAGCAGAGTGAAGGTACACACAGTATATGCATTTTCTTGTGTTTCTAACAATTTCAGTGTTATCGGACAGAAACTAGTCACTTTTCATCATATTCGATCCAGATTCACTCCTAATGCTTGGTTCTGATAGCAGAGTGAAGGTACACACAATATATGCATTTTCATGTTTTTCTATCAATTTCAGTATTACATGACACAAAATACTAACTTTTCATCAGAATCGAAGCAGACTCGTTCAAAACGCTCTGTTGTAGTAGCGGAATGAAGGTACACACAGTATATGCATTTTCATGTGTTTCTATCAATTTCAGTGTTATCAGACAGAAACTAGTCACTTTTCATCATATTCGATCCAGATTCACTCCTAATGCTTGGTTCTGCTAGCAGAGTGAAGGTACACACAATATATGCATTTTCATGTGTTTCTATCAATTTTAGTGTTATCAGACAGAAACTAGTCACTTTTCATCATATTCGATCCAAACTCACTCCTAATGCTAGGTTCTGATAGCAGAGTGAAGGTACACACAGTATATGCATTTTCATGTGTTTCTATCAATTTCAGTGTTATCGGACACAAAATAGTCACTTTTCATCGGAATTGATGAAGACTCGTCCAAAACGCTCTGTTGCAGAAAAAGAGTCACGGCGCACACAGTATATGCATTTTCATGTGTTTCTATCAATTTCAGCGTTATCAGACAGAAACTAGTCACTTTTCATCATATTCGATCCAGATTCACTCCTAATGCTTGGTTCTGATAGCAGAGTGAAGGTACACACAGTATATGCATTTTCATGTGTTTCTATCAATTTCAGTGTTATCGGACACAAAATAGTCACTTTTCATCGGAATTGATTCAGATTCGTCCAAAACGCTCTGTTGAAGGAGCAGAGTCACGGCACATAAAGTATATTTATTTTCATATGTTTCTATGAATTTCAGTGTTATCAGAAAGAAACTAGTCACTTTTCATCATATTCGATCCAGATTCACTCCTAATGCTTGGTTCTGATAGCAGAGTGAAGGTACACACAGTATATGCATTTTCATGTGTTTCTATCAATTTCAGTGTTATCGGACACAAAATAGTCACTTTTCATGGGAATTGATGCAGACTCGTCCAAAACGCTCTGTTGCAGAAAAAGAGTCACGGCGCACACAATATATGTATTTTCATGTGTTTCTATCAATTTCAGTATTACATGACACAAAATAGTCACTTTTCATCGGAATGGATGCAGACTCGTCCAAAACGCTCTGTTGCAGAAAAAGAGTCACGGCGCACATAGTATATGCATTTTCATGTGTTTCTATCAATTTCAGCGTTATCAGAGAGAAACTAGTCACTTTTCATCATATTCGATCCAGATTCACTCCTAATGCTTGGTTCTGATAGCAGAGTGAAGGTACACACAGTATATGCATTTTCATGTGTCTCTATCAATTTCAGTGTTATCGGACACAAAATAGTCACTTTTCATCGGAATTGATGCAGACTCGTCCAAAACGCTCTGTTGCAGAAAAGAGTTACGGCGCACACAATATATGCATTTTCATGTGTTTCTATCAATTTCAGTGTTATCAGACAGAAACTAGTCACTTTTCATCATATTCGATCCAAACTCACTCCTAATGCTTGGTTCTGATAGCAGAGTGAAGGTACACACAGTATATGCATTTTCATGTGTTTCTATCAATTTCAGTGTTATCGGACACAAAATAGTCACTTTTCATCGGAATTGATGCAGACTCGTCCAAAACGCTTTGTTGCAGAAAAAGAGTCACGGCGCACACAATATATGTATTTTCATGTGTTTCTATCAATTTCAGTATTACATGACACAAAATAGTCACTTTTCATCGGAATTGATGCAGACTCGTCCAAAACGCTCTGTTGCAGAAAAAGAGTCACGGCGCACATAGTATATGCATTTTCATGTGTTTCTATCAATTTCAGCGTTATCAGAGAGAAACTATTCACTTTTCATCATATTCGATCCAGATTCACTCCTAATGCTTGGTTCTGCTAGCAGAGTGAAGGTACACACAGTATATGCATTTTCTTGTGTTTCTAACAATTTCAGTGTTATCGGACAGAAACTAGTCACTTTTCATCATATTCGATCCAGATTCACTCCTAATGCTTGGTTCTGATAGCAGAGTGAAGGTACACACAATATATGCATTTTCATGTTTTTCTATCAATTTCAGTATTACATGACACAAAATACTAACTTTTCATCAGAATCGAAGCAGACTCGTTCAAAACGCTCTGTTGTAGTAGCGGAATGAAGGTACACACAGTATATGCATTTTCATGTGTTTCTATCAATTTCAGTGTTATCAGACAGAAACTAGTCACTTTTCATCATATTCGATCCAGATTCACTCCTAATGCTTGGTTCTGCTAGCAGAGTGAAGGTACACACAATATATGCATTTTCATGTGTTTCTATCAATTTCAGTGTTATCAGACAGAAACTAGTCACTTTTCATCATATTCGATCCAAACTCACTCCTAATGCTAGGTTCTGATAGCAGAGTGAAGGTACACACAGTATATGCATTTTCATGTGTTTCTATCAATTTCAGTGTTATCGGACACAAAATAGTCACTTTTCATCGGAATTGATGCAGACTCGTCCAAAACGCTCTGTTGCAGAAAAAGAGTCACGGCGCACACAGTATATGCATTTTCATGTGTTTCTATCAATTTCAGCGTTATCAGACTGAAACTAGTCACTTTTCATCATATTCGATCCAGATTCACTCCTAATGCTTGGTTCTGATAGCAGAGTGAAGGTACACACAGTATATGCATTTTCATGTGTTTCTATCAATTTCAGTGTTATCGGACACAAAATAGTCACTTTTCATCGGAATTGATTCAGATTCGTCCAAAACGCTCTGTTGAAGTAGCAGAGTCACGGCACATAAAGTATATTTATTTTCATATGTTTCTATGAATTTCAGTGTTATCAGACACAAAATAGTCATTTTTCATCGGAATTGATGCAGACTCGTCCAAAACGCTCTGTTGAAGTAGCAGAGTCACGGAACACAAAGTATAAGCATTTTCATATGTTTCTATCAATTTCAGTGTTTTCAGACAGAAACTAGTCACTTTTCATCATATTCGATCCAGACTCACTTCTAATGCTTGGTTCTGCTAGCAGAGTGAAGGTCCATACAGTCTATGCATTTTCATGTGTTTCTATCAATTTCAGTGTTATCGGACACAAAATAGTTACTTTTCATCAGAATCCATGCAGACTCGTCCAAAACGCTTTGTTGCAGAAGAAGAGTCACGGCGCACATAGTATATGCATTTTCATGTGTTTCCATCAATTTCAGTGTGATACGACATAAACTAGTCACTTTTCATCAGAATCGATGCAGACTCGTCCAAAACGCTCTGTTTTAGTAGCAGAGTGAAGGTACACAAAGTATATGCATTTTCATATGTTTCTATCAATTTCAGTGTGACACGACATAAACTAGTCACTTTTCATCATATTCGATCCAGACTCACATCTAATGCTTGGTTCTGCTAGCAGAGTGAAGGTATACACAGTATATGCATTTTCATGTGTTTCTATCAATTTCAGTGTTATCGGACACAAAATAGTCACTTTTCATCGGAATTGATGCAGACTCGTCCAAAACGCTCTGTTGCAGAAAAAGAGTCACGGCGCACACAGTATATGCATTTTAATGTGTTTCTATCAATTTCAGTGTTATCGGACACAAAAAAGTCACTTTTCATCAGAATCGATGCAGAATCGTCTAAAACGCTCTGTTGTAGTAGCAGAGTGAAGGTACACACAGTATATGCATTTTCATGTGTTTCTATCAATTTCAGTGTTATCAGACAGAAACTAGTCACTTTTCATCATATTCGATCCAGATTCACTCCTAATGCTTGGTTCTGCTAGCAGAGTGAAGGTACACACAGAATATGTATTTTCATGTGTTTCTATCAATTTCAGTGTTATCAGACAGAAACTAGTCACTTTTCATCATATTCGATCCAAACTCACTCCTAATGCTTGGTTCTGATAGCAGAGTGAAGGTACACACAGTATATGCATTTTCATGTGTTTCTATTAATTTCAGTGTTATCGGACACAAAATAGTTACTTTTCATCAGAATCCATGCAGACTCGTCCAAAACGCTCTGTTGCAGAAGAAGAGTCACGGCGCACATAGTATATGCATTTTCATGTGTTTCTATCAATTTCAGTGTTATCAGACACAAAATAGTCATTTTTCATCGGAATTGATGCAGACTCGTCCAAAACGCTCTGTTGAAGTAGCAGAGTCACGGAACACAAAGTATAAGCATTTTCATATGTTTCTATCAATTTCAGTGTTTTCAGACAGAAACTAGTCACTTTTCATCATATTCGATCCAGACTCACGTCTAATGCTTGGTTCTGCTAGCAGAGCGAAGGTCCATACAGTCTATGCATTTTCATGTGTTTCTATCAATTTCAGTGTTATCGGACACAAAATAGTTACTTTTCATCAGAATCCATGCAGACTCGTCCAAAACGCTCTGTTTTAGTAGCAGAGTGAAGGTACACAAAGTATATGCATTTTCATATGTTTCTATCAATTTCAGTGTGACACGACATAAACTAGTCACTTTTCATCATATTCGATCCAGACTCACATCTAATGCTTGGTTCTGCTAGCAGAGTGAAGGTATACACAGTATATGCATTTTCATGTGTTTCTATGAATTTCAGTGTTATCAGAATGAAACTAGTCACTTTTCATCATATTCGATCCAGATTCACTCCTAATGCTTGGTTCTGCTAGCAGAGTGAAGGTACACACAGAATATGCATTTTCATGTGTTTCTATCAATTTCAGTGTTATCGGACAGAAACTAGTCACTTTTCATCATATTCGATCCAGATTCACTCCTAATGCTTGGTTCTGCTAGCAGAGTGAAGGTACACACAGTATATGCATTTTCTTGTGTTTCTAACAATTTCAGTGTTATCGGACAGAAACTAGTCACTTTTCATCATATTCGATCCAGATTCACTCCTAATGCTTGGTTCTGATAGCAGAGTGAAGGTACACACAATATATGCATTTTCATGTTTTTCTATCAATTTCAGTATTACATGACACAAAATACTAACTTTTCATCAGAATCGAAGCAGACTCGTTCAAAACGCTCTGTTGTAGTAGCGGAATGAAGGTACACACAGTATATGCATTTTCATGTGTTTCTATCAATTTCAGTGTTATCAGACAGAAACTAGTCACTTTTCATCATATTCGATCCAGATTCACTCCTAATGCTTGGTTCTGCTAGCAGAGTGAAGGTACACACAATATATGCATTTTCATGTGTTTCTATCAATTTTAGTGTTATCAGACAGAAACTAGTCACTTTTCATCATATTCGATCCAAACTCACTCCTAATGCTAGGTTCTGATAGCAGAGTGAAGGTACACACAGTATATGCATTTTCATGTGTTTCTATCAATTTCAGTGTTATCGGACACAAAATAGTCACTTTTCATCGGAATTGATGAAGACTCGTCCAAAACGCTCTGTTGCAGAAAAAGAGTCACGGCGCACACAGTATATGCATTTTCATGTGTTTCTATCAATTTCAGCGTTATCAGACAGAAACTAGTCACTTTTCATCATATTCGATCCAGATTCACTCCTAATGCTTGGTTCTGATAGCAGAGTGAAGGTACACACAGTATATGCATTTTCATGTGTTTCAATCAATTTCAGTGTTATCGGACACAAAATAGTCACTTTTCATCGGAATTGATTCAGATTCGTCCAAAACGCTCTGTTGAAGGAGCAGAGTCACGGCACATAAAGTATATTTATTTTCATATGTTTCTATGAATTTCAGTGTTATCAGAAAGAAACTAGTCACTTTTCATCATATTCGATCCAGATTCACTCCTAATGCTTGGTTCTGATAGCAGAGTGAAGGTACACACAGTATATGCATTTTCATGTGTTTCTATCAATTTCAGTGTTATCGGACACAAAATAGTCACTTTTCATGGGAATTGATGCAGACTCGTCCAAAACGCTCTGTTGCAGAAAAAGAGTCACGGCGCACACAATATATGTATTTTCATGTGTTTCTATCAATTTCAGTATTACATGACACAAAATAGTCACTTTTCATCGGAATGGATGCAGACTCGTCCAAAACGCTCTGTTGCAGAAAAAGAGTCACGGCGCACATAGTATATGCATTTTCATGTGTTTCTATCAATTTCAGCGTTATCAGAGAGAAACTAGTCACTTTTCATCATATTCGATCCAGATTCACTCCTAATGCTTGGTTCTGATAGCAGAGTGAAGGTACACACAGTATATGCATTTTCATGTGTCTCTATCAATTTCAGTGTTATCGGACACAAAATAGTCACTTTTCATCGGAATTGATGCAGACTCGTCCAAAACGCTCTGTTGCAGAAAAAGAGTTACGGCGCACACAATATATGCATTTTCATGTGTTTCTATCAATTTCAGTGTTATCAGACAGAAACTAGTCACTTTTCATCATATTCGATCCAAACTCACTCCTAATGCTTGGTTCTGATAGCAGAGTGAAGGTACACACAGTATATGCATTTTCATGTGTTTCTATCAATTTCAGTGTTATCGGACACAAAATAGTCACTTTTCATCGGAATTGATGCAGACTCGTCCAAAACGCTTTGTTGCAGAAAAAGAGTCACGGCGCACACAATATATGTATTTTCATGTGTTTCTATCAATTTCAGTATTACATGACACAAAATAGTCACTTTTCATCGGAATTGATGCAGACTCGTCCAAAACGCTCTGTTGCAGAAAAAGAGTCACGGCGCACATAGTATATGCATTTTCATGTGTTTCTATCAATTTCAGCGTTATCAGAGAGAAACTATTCACTTTTCATCATATTCGATCCAGATTCACTCCTAATGCTTGGTTCTGCTAGCAGACTGAAGGTACACACAGAATATGCATTTTCATGTGTTTCTATCAATTTCAGTGTTATCGGACAGAAACTAGTCACTTTTCATCATATTCGATCCAGATTCACTCCTAATGCTTGGTTCTGCTAGCAGAGTGAAGGTACACACAGTATATGCATTTTCTTGTGTTTCTAACAATTTCAGTGTTATCGGACAGAAACTAGTCACTTTTCATCATATTCGATCCAGATTCACTCCTAATGCTTGGTTCTGATAGCAGAGTGAAGGTACACACAATATATGCATTTTCATGTTTTTCTATCAATTTCAGTATTACATGACACAAAATACTAACTTTTCATCAGAATCGAAGCAGACTCGTTCAAAACGCTCTGTTGTAGTAGCGGAATGAAGGTACACACAGTATATGCATTTTCATGTGTTTCTATCAATTTCAGTGTTATCAGACAGAAACTAGTCACTTTTCATCATATTCGATCCAGATTCACTCCTAATGCTTGGTTCTGCTAGCAGAGTGAAGGTACACACAATATATGCATTTTCATGTGTTTCTATCAATTTTAGTGTTATCAGACAGAAACTAGTCACTTTTCATCATATTCGATCCAAACTCACTCCTAATGCTAGGTTCTGATAGCAGAGTGAAGGTACACACAGTATATGCATTTTCATGTGTTTCTATCAATTTCAGTGTTATCGGACACAAAATAGTCACTTTTCATCGGAATTGATGAAGACTCGTCCAAAACGCTCTGTTGCAGAAAAAGAGTCACGGCGCACACAGTATATGCATTTTCATGTGTTTCTATCAATTTCAGCGTTATCAGACAGAAACTAGTCAATTTTCATCATATTCGATCCAGATTCACTCCTAATGCTTGGTTCTGATAGCAGAGTGAAGGTACACACAGTATATGCATTTTCATGTGTTTCTATCAATTTCAGTGTTATCGGACACAAAATAGTCACTTTTCATCGGAATTGATTCAGATTCGTCCAAAACGCTCTGTTGAAGGAGCAGAGTCACGGCACATAAAGTATATTTTTTTTAATATGTTTCTATGAATTTCAGTGTTATCAGAAAGAAACTAGTCACTTTTCATCATATTCGATCCAGATTCACTCCTAATGCTTGGTTCTGATAGCAGAGTGAAGGTACACACAGTATATGCATTTTCATGTGTTTCTATCAATTTCAGTGTTATCGGACACAAAATAGTCACTTTTCATGGGAATTGATGCAGACTCGTCCAAAACGCTCTGTTGCAGAAAAAGAGTCACGGCGCACACAATATATGTATTTTCATGTGTTTCTATCAATTTCAGTATTACATGACACAAAATAGTCACTTTTCATCGGAATTGATGCAGACTCGTCCAAAACGCTCTGTTGCAGAAAAAGAGTCACGGCGCACATAGTATATGCATTTTCATGTGTTTCTATCAATTTCAGCGTTATCAGAGAGAAACTAGTCACTTTTCATCATATTCGATCCAGATTCACTCCTAATGCTTGGTTCTGATAGCAGAGTGAAGGTACACACAGTATATGCATTTTCATGTGTCTCTATCAATTTCAGTGTTATCGGAAACAAAATAGTCACTTTTCATCGGAATTGATGCAGACTCGTCCAAAACGCTCTGTTGCAGAAAAAGAGTCACGGCGCACACAATATATGCATTTTCATGTGTTTCTATCAATTTCAGTGTTATCAGACAGAAACTAGTCACTTTTCATCATATTCGATCCAAACTCACTCCTAATGCTTGGTTCTGATAGCAGAGTGAAGGTACACACAGTATATGCATTTTCATGTGTTTCTATCAATTTCAGTGTTATCGGACAGAAACTAGTCACTTTTCATCATATTCGATCCAGATTCACTCCTAATGCTTGGTTCTGCTAGCAGAGTGAAGGTACACACAGTATATGCATTTTCTTGTGTTTCTAACAATTTCAGTGTTATCGGACAGAAACTAGTCACTTTTCATCATATTCGATCCAGATTCACTCCTAATGCTTGGTTCTGCTAGCAGAGTGAAGGTACACACAGTATATGCATTTTCATGTGTTTCTATCAATTTCAGTGTTATCAGACAGAAACTAGTCACTTTTCATCATATTCGATCCAGATTCACTCCTAATGCTTGTTTCTGCTAGCAGAGTGAAGGTACACACAGTATATGCATTTTCATGTGTTTCTATCAATTTCAGTATTACATGACACAAAATACTAACTTTTCATCAGAATCTAAGCAGACTCGTTCAAAACGCTCTGTTGTAGTAGCGGAATGAAGGTACACACAGTATATGCATTTTCATGTGTTTCTATCAATTTCAGTGTTATCGGACACAAAATAGTCACTTTTCATCGGAATTGATGCAGATTCGTCCAAAACGCTCTGTTGAAGTAGCAGAGTCACGGCACATAAAGTATATTCATTTTCATATGTTTCTATGAATTTCAGTGTTATCAGAATGAAACTAGTCACTTTTCATCATATTCGATCCAGATTCACTCCTAATGCTTGGTTCTGATAGCAGAGTGAAGGGACAAACAGTATATGCATTTTCATGTGTTTCTATCAATTTCAGTGTTATCGGACACAAAATAGTCACTTTTCATCGGAATTGATGCAGACTCGTCCAAAACGCTTTGTTGCAGAAAAAGAGTCACGGCGCACACAATATATGTATTTTCATGTGTTTCTATCAATTTCAGTATTACATGACACAAAATACTAACTTTTCATGAGAATCGAAGCAGACTCGTTCAAAACGCTCTGTTGTAGTAGCGGAATGAAGGTACACACAGTATATGCATTTTCATGTGTTTCTATCAATTTCAGTGTTATCAGAGAGAAACTAGTCACTTATCATCATATTCGATCCAGATTCACTCCTAATGCTTGGTTCTGCTAACAGAGTGAAGGTACACACAGAATATGCATTTTCATGTGTTTCTATCAATTTCAGTGTTATCGGACAGAAACTAGTCACTTTTCATCATATTCGATCCAGATTCACTCCTAATGCTTGGTTCTGCTAGCAGAGTGAAGGTACACACAGTATATGCATTTTCATGTGTTTCTATCAATTTCAGTGTTATCGGACAGAAACTAGTCACTTTTCATCATATTCGATCCAGATTCACTCCTAATGCTTGGTTCTGCTAGCAGAGTGAAGGTACACACAGTATATGCATTTTCTTGTGTTTCTAACAATTTCAGTGTTATCGGACAGAAACTAATCACTTTTCATCATATTCGATCCAGATTCACTCCTAATGCTTGGTTCTGCTAGCAGAGTGAAGGTACACACAGTATATGCATTTTCATGTGTTTCTATCAATTTCAGTGTTATCAGACAGAAACTAGTCACTTTTCATCATATTCGATCCAGATTCACTCCTAATGCTTGTTTCTGCTAGCAGAGTGAAGGTACACACAGTATATGCATTTTCATGTGTTTCTATCAATTTCAGTATTACATGACACAAAATACTAACTTTTCATCAGAATCTAAGCAGACTCGTTCAAAACGCTCTGTTGTAGTAGCGGAATGAAGGTACACACAGTATATGCATTTTCATGTGTTTCTATCAATTTCAGTGTTATCAGACAGAAACTAGTCACTTTTCATCATATTCGATCCAAACTCACTCCTAATGCTTGGTTCTGATAGCAGAGTGAAGGGACACACAGTATATGCATTTTCATGTGTTTCTATCAATTTCAGTGTTATCGGACACAAAATAGTCACTTTTCATCGGAATTGATGCAGACTCGTCCAAAACGCTCTGTTGCAGAAAAAGAGTCACGGCGCACACAGTATATGCATTTTCATGTGTTTCTATCAATTTCAGTGTTATCGGACAGAAACTAGTCACTTTTCATCATATTCGATCCAGATTCACTCCTAATGCTTGGTTCTGCTAGCAGAGTGAAGGTACACACAGTATATGCATTTTCATGTGTTTCTATCAATTTCAGTGTTATCGGACAGAAACTAGTCACTTTTCATCATATTCGATCCAGATTCACTCCTAATGCTTGGTTCTGCTAGCAGAGTGAAGGTACACACAGTATATGCATTTTCTTGTGTTTCTAACAATTTCAGTGTTATCGGACAGAAACTAGTCACTTTTCATCATATTCGATCCAGATTCACTCCTAATGCTTGGTTCTGCTAGCAGAGTGAAGGTACACACAGTATATGCATTTTCATGTGTTTCTATCAATTTCAGTGTTATCAGACAGAAACTAGTCACTTTTCATCATATTCGATCCAGATTCACTCCTAATGCTTGTTTCTGCTAGCAGAGTGAAGGTACACACAGTATATGCATTTTCATGTGTTTCTATCAATTTCAGTATTACATGACACAAAATACTAACTTTTCATCAGAATCTAAGCAGACTCGTTCAAAACGCTCTGTTGTAGTAGCGGAATGAAGGTACACACAGTATATGCATTTTCATGTGTTTCTATCAATTTCAGTGTTATCAGACAGAAACTAGTCACTTTTCATCATATTCGATCCAAACTCACTCCTAATGCTTGGTTCTGATAGCAGAGTGAAGGGACACACAGTATATGCATTTTCATGTGTTTCTATCAATTTCAGTGTTATCGGACACAAAATAGTCACTTTTCATCGGAATTGATGCAGACTCGTCCAAAACGCTCTGTTGCAGAAAAAGAGTCACGGCGCACACAGTATATGCATTTTCATGTGTTTCTATCAATTTCAGTGTTATCAGACAGAAACTAGTCACTTTTCATCATATTCGATCCAGATTCACTCCTAATGCTTGGTTCTGCTAGCAGAGTGAAGGTACACACAATATATGTATTTTCATGTGTTTCTATCAATTTCAGTATTACATGACACAAAATAGTCACTTTTCATCGGAATTGATGCAGACTCGTCCAAAACGCTCTGTTGCAGAAAAAGAGTCACGGCGCACATAGTATATGCATTTTCATGTGTTTCTATCAATTTCAGCGTTATCAGAGAGAAACTATTCACTTTTCATCATATTCGATCCAGATTCACTCCTAATGCTTGGTTCTGCTAGCAGAGTGAAGGTACACACAGAATATGCATTTTCATGTGTTTCTATCAATTTCAGTGTTATCGGACAGAAACTAGTCACTTTTCATCATATTCGATCCAGATTCACTCCTAATGCTTGGTTCTGCTAGCAGAGTGAAGGTACACACAGTATATGCATTTTCTTGTGTTTCTAACAATTTCAGTGTTATCGGACAGAAACTAGTCACTTTTCATCATATTCGATCCAGATTCACTCCTAATGCTTGGTTCTGATAGCAGAGTGAAGGTACACACAATATATGCATTTTCATGTTTTTCTATCAATTTCAGTATTACATGACACAAAATACTAACTTTTCATCAGAATCGAAGCAGACTCGTTCAAAACGCTCTGTTGTAGTAGCGGAATGAAGGTACACACAGTATATGCATTTTCATGTGTTTCTATCAATTTCAGTGTTATCAGACAGAAACTAGTCACTTTTCATCATATTCGATCCAGATTCACTCCTAATGCTTGGTTCTGCTAGCAGAGTGAAGGTACACACAATATATGCATTTTCATGTGTTTCTATCAATTTTAGTGTTATCAGACAGAAACTAGTCACTTTTCATCATATTCGATCCAAACTCACTCCTAATGCTAGGTTCTGATAGCAGAGTGAAGGTACACACAGTATATGCATTTTCATGTGTTTCTATCAATTTCAGTGTTATCGGACACAAAATAGTCACTTTTCATCGGAATTGATGAAGACTCGTCCAAAACGCTCTGTTGCAGAAAAAGAGTCACGGCGCACACAGTATATGCATTTTCATGTGTTTCTATCAATTTCAGCGTTATCAGACAGAAACTAGTCACTTTTCATCATATTCGATCCAGATTCACTCCTAATGCTTGGTTCTGATAGCAGAGTGAAGGTACACACATTATATGCATTTTCATGTGTTTCTATCAATTTCAGTGTTATCGGACACAAAATAGTCACTTTTCATCGGAATTGATTCAGATTCGTCCAAAACGCTCTGTTGAAGGAGCAGAGTCACGGCACATAAAGTATATTTATTTTCATATGTTTCTATGAATTTCAGTGTTATCAGAAAGAAACTAGTCACTTTTCATCATATTCGATCCAGATTCACTCCTAATGCTTGGTTCTGATAGCAGAGTGAAGGTACACACAGTATATGCATTTTCATGTGTTTCTATCAATTTCAGTGTTATCGGACACAAAATAGTCACTTTTCATGGGAATTGATGCAGACTCGTCCAAAACGCTCTGTTGCAGAAAAAGAGTCACGGCGCACACAATATATGTATTTTCATGTGTTTCTATCAATTTCAGTATTACATGACACAAAATAGTCACTTTTCATCGGAATTGATGCAGACTCGTCCAAAACGCTCTGTTGCAGAAAAAGAGTCACGGCGCACATAGTATATGCATTTTCATGTGTTTCTATCAATTTCAGCGTTATCAGAGAGAAACTAGTCACTTTTCATCATATTCGATCCAGATTCACTCCTAATGCTTGGTTCTGATAGCAGAGTGAAGGTACACACAGTATATGCATTTTCATGTGTCTCTATCAATTTCAGTGTTATCGGACACAAAATAGTCACTTTTCATCGGAATTGATGCAGACTCGTCCAAAACGCTCTGTTGCAGAAAAAGAGTCACGGCGCACACAATATATGCATTTTCATGTGTTTCTATCAATTTCAGTGTTATCAGACAGAAACTAGTCACTTTTCATCATATTCGATCCAAACTCACTCCTAATGCTTGGTTCTGATAGCAGAGTGAAGGTACACACAGTATATGCATTTTCATGTGTTTCTATCAATTTCAGTGTTATCGGACAGAAACTAGTCACTTTTCATCATATTCGATCCAGATTCACTCCTAATGCTTGGTTCTGCTAGCAGAGTGAAGGTACACACAGTATATGCATTTTCTTGTGTTTCTAACAATTTCAGTGTTATCGGACAGAAACTAGTCACTTTTCATCATATTCGATCCAGATTCACTCCTAATGCTTGGTTCTGCTAGCAGAGTGAAGGTACACACAGTATATGCATTTTCATGTGTTTCTATCAATTTCAGTGTTATCAGACAGAAACTAGTCACTTTTCATCATATTCGATCCAGATTCACTCCTAATGCTTGTTTCTGCTAGCAGAGTGAAGGTACACACAGTATATGCATTTTCATGTGTTTCTATCAATTTCAGTATTACATGACACAAAATACTAACTTTTCATCAGAATCTAAGCAGACTCGTTCAAAACGCTCTGTTGTAGTAGCGGAATGAAGGTACACACAGTATATGCATTTTCATGTGTTTCTATCAATTTCAGTGTTATCGGACACAAAATAGTCACTTTTCATCGGAATTGATGCAGATTCGTCCAAAACGCTCTGTTGAAGTAGCAGAGTCACGGCACATAAAGTATATTCATTTTCATATGTTTCTATGAATTTCAGTGTTATCAGAATGAAACTAGTCACTTTTCATCATATTCGATCCAGATTCACTCCTAATGCTTGGTTCTGATAGCAGAGTGAAGGGACAAACAGTATATGCATTTTCATGTGTTTCTATCAATTTCAGTGTTATCGGACACAAAATAGTCACTTTTCATCGGAATTGATGCAGACTCGTCCAAAACGCTTTGTTGCAGAAAAAGAGTCACGGCGCACACAATATATGTATTTTCATGTGTTTCTATCAATTTCAGTATTACATGACACAAAATACTAACTTTTCATGAGAATCGAAGCAGACTCGTTCAAAACGCTCTGTTGTAGTAGCGGAATGAAGGTACACACAGTATATGCATTTTCATGTGTTTCTATCAATTTCAGTGTTATCAGAGAGAAACTAGTCACTTATCATCATATTCGATCCAGATTCACTCCTAATGCTTGGTTCTGCTAACAGAGTGAAGGTACACACAGAATATGCATTTTCATGTGTTTCTATCAATTTCAGTGTTATCGGACAGAAACTAGTCACTTTTCATCATATTCGATCCAGATTCACTCCTAATGCTTGGTTCTGCTAGCAGAGTGAAGGTACACACAGTATATGCATTTTCATGTGTTTCTATCAATTTCAGTGTTATCGGACAGAAACTAGTCACTTTTCATCATATTCGATCCAGATTCACTCCTAATGCTTGGTTCTGCTAGCAGAGTGAAGGTACACATAGTATATGCATTTTCTTGTGTTTCTAACAATTTCAGTGTTATCGGACAGAAACTAGTCACTTTTCATCATATTCGATCCAGATTCACTCCTAATGCTTGGTTCTGCTAGCAGAGTGAAGGTACACACAGTATATGCATTTTCATGTGTTTCTATCAATTTCAGTGTTATCAGACAGAAACTAGTCACTTTTCATCATATTCGATCCAGATTCACTCCTAATGCTTGTTTCTGCTAGCAGAGTGAAGGTACACACAGTATATGCATTTTCATGTGTTTCTATCAATTTCAGTATTACATGACACAAAATACTAACTTTTCATCAGAATCTAAGCAGACTCGTTCAAAACGCTCTGTTGTAGTAGCGGAATGAAGGTACACACAGTATATGCATTTTCATGTGTTTCTATCAATTTCAGTGTTATCAGACAGAAACTAGTCACTTTTCATCATATTCGATCCAAACTCACTCCTAATGCTTGGTTCTGATAGCAGAGTGAAGGGACACACAGTATATGCATTTTCATGTGTTTCTATCAATTTCAGTGTTATCGGACACAAAATAGTCACTTTTCATCGGAATTGATGCAGACTCGTCCAAAACGCTCTGTTGCAGAAAAAGAGTCACGGCGCACACAGTATATGCATTTTCATGTGTTTCTATCAATTTCAGTGTTATCGGACAGAAACTAGTCACTTTTCATCATATTCGATCCAGATTCACTCCTAATGCTTGGTTCTGCTAGCAGAGTGAAGGTACACACAGTATATGCATTTTCATGTGTTTCTATCAATTTCAGTGTTATCGGACAGAAACTAGTCACTTTTCATCATATTCGATCCAGATTCACTCCTAATGCTTGGTTCTGCTAGCAGAGTGAAGGTACACACAGTATATGCATTTTCTTGTGTTTCTAACAATTTCAGTGTTATCGGACAGAAACTAGTCACTTTTCATCATATTCGATCCAGATTCACTCCTAATGCTTGGTTCTGCTAGCAGAGTGAAGGTACACACAGTATATGCATTTTCATGTGTTTCTATCAATTTCAGTGTTATCAGACAGAAACTAGTCACTTTTCATCATATTCGATCCAGATTCACTCCTAATGCTTGTTTCTGCTAGCAGAGTGAAGGTACACACAGTATATGCATTTTCATGTGTTTCTATCAATTTCAGTATTACATGACACAAAATACTAACTTTTCATCAGAATCTAAGCAGACTCGTTCAAAACGCTCTGTTGTAGTAGCGGAATGAAGGTACACACAGTATATGCATTTTCATGTGTTTCTATCAATTTCAGTGTTATCAGACAGAAACTAGTCACTTTTCATCATATTCGATCCAAACTCACTCCTAATGCTTGGTTCTGATAGCAGAGTGAAGGGACACACAGTATATGCATTTTCATGTGTTTCTATCAATTTCAGTGTTATCGGACACAAAATAGTCACTTTTCATCGGAATTGATGCAGACTCGTCCAAAACGCTCTGTTGCAGAAAAAGAGTCACGGCGCACACAGTATATGCATTTTCATGTGTTTCTATCAATTTCAGTGTTATCAGACAGAAACTAGTCACTTTTCATCATATTCGATCCAGATTCACTCCTAATGCTTGGTTCTGCTAGCAGAGTGAAGGTACACACAATATATGCATTTTCATGTGTTTCTATCAATTTCAGTATTACATGACACAAAATACTAACTTTTCATCAGAATCGAAGCAGACTCGTTCAAAACGCTCTGTTGTAGTAGCGGAATGAAGGTCCACACTATATATGCATTTTCATGTGTTTCTATCAATTTCAGTGTTATCGGACACAAAATAGTCACTTTTCATCGGAATTGATGCAGATTCGTCCAAAACGCTCTGTTGAAGTAGCAGAGTCACGGCACATAAAGTATATTCATTTTCATATGTTTCTATGAATTTCAGTGTTATCAGAATGAAACTAGTCACTTTTCATCATATTCGATCCAGATTCACTCCTAATGCTTGGTTCTGATAGCAGAGTGAAGGGACACACAGTATATGCATTTTCATGTGTTTCTATCAATTTCAGTGTTATCGGACACAAAATAGTCACTTTTCATCGGAATTGATGCAGACTCGTCCAAAACGCTTTGTTGCAGAAAAAGAGTCACGGCGCACACAATATATGTATTTTCATGTGTTTCTATCAATTTCATAATTACATGACACAAAATACTAACTTTTCATCAGAATCGTAGCAGACTCGTTCATAACGCTCTGTTGAAGTAGCAGAGTGAAGGTACACACAGTATATGCATTTTCATGTGTTTCTATCAATTTCAGTGTTATCAGAGAAAAACTAGTCACTTTTCATCATATTCCATCCAGATTCACTCCTAATGCTTGGTTCTGCTAGCAGAGTGAAGGTACACACAATATATGCATTTTCATGTGTTTCTATCAATTTCAGTGTTATCAGACAGAAACTAGTCACTTTTCATCATATTCGATCCAAACTCACTCCTAATGCTTGGTTCTGATAGATGCAATTTTCATCATATTCGATCCAGATTCACTCCTAATGCTTGGTTCTGATAGCAGAGTGAAGGTACACACAGTATATGCATTTTCATGTGTTTCTATCAATTTCAGTGTTATCGGACACAAAATAGTCACTTTTCATCGGAATTGATGCAGACTCGTCCAAAACGCTCTGTTGCAGAAAAAGAGTCACGGCGCACACAGTATATGCATTTTCATGTGTTTCTATCAATTTCAGTGTTATCAGACAGAAACTAGTCACTTTTCATCACATTCGATCCAAACTCACTCCTAATGCTTGGTTCTGACAGATGCAATTTTCATCATATTCGATCCAGATTCACTCCTAATGCTTCGTTCTGATAGCAGAGTGAAGGTACACTCAGTATATGCATTTTCATGTGTTTCTATCAATTTCAGTGTTATATGACACAAACTAGTCACTTTTCATCAGAATTGATGCAGACTCGTCCAAAACGCTCTGTTGAAGTAGCAGAATCACGGCACACAGATATATGCATTTTCATATGTTTCTATCAGTTTCAGTGGTATCAGACAGAAACTAGTCACTTTTCATCATATTCGATCCAGATTCACTCCTAATGCTTGGTTCTGATAGCAGAGTGAAGGGACACACAGTATATGCATTTTCATGTGTTTCTATCAATTTCAGTATTACATGACACAAAATACTAACTCTTAATCAGAATCGAAGCAGACTCGTCCAAAACGCTCTGTTGCAGAAAAAGAGTCACGGCGCACACAGTATATGCATTTTCATGTGTTTCTATCAATTTCAGCGTTATCAGACAGAAACTAGTCACTTTTCATCATATTCGATCCAGATTCACTCCTAATGCTTGGTTCCGATAGCAGAGTGAAGGTACACACATTATATGCATTTTCATGTGTTTCTATCAATTTCAGTGTTATCAGACAGAAACTAGTCACTTTTCATCATATTCGATCCAGATTCACTCCTAATGCTTGTTTCTGCTAGCAGAGTGAAGGTACACACAGTATATGCATTTTCATGTGTTTCTATCAATTTCAGTATTACATGACACAAAATACTAACTTTTCATCAGAATCTAAGCAGACTCGTTCAAAACGCTCTGTTGTAGTAGCGGAATGAAGGTACACACAGTATATGCATTTTCATGTGTTTCTATCAATTTCAGTGTTATCAGACAGAAACTAGTCACTTTTCATCATATTCGATCCAAACTCACTCCTAATGCTTGGTTCTGATAGCAGAGTGAAGGGACACACAGTATATGCATTTTCATGTGTTTCTATCAATTTCAGTGTTATCGGACACAAAATAGTCACTTTTCATCGGAATTGATGCAGACTCGTCCAAAACGCTCTGTTGCAGAAAAAGAGTCACGGCGCACACAGTATATGCATTTTCATGTGTTTCTATCAATTTCAGTGTTATCGGACAGAAACTAGTCACTTTTCATCATATTCGATCCAGATTCACTCCTAATGCTTGGTTCTGCTAGCAGAGTGAAGGTACACACAGTATATGCATTTTCTTGTGTTTCTAACAATTTCAGTGTTATCGGACAGAAACTAGTCACTTTTCATCATATTCGATCCAGATTCACTCCTAATGCTTGGTTCTGCTAGCAGAGTGAAGGTACACACAGTATATGCATTTTCATGTGTTTCTATCAATTTCAGTGTTATCAGACAGAAACTAGTCACTTTTCATCATATTCGATCCAGATTCACTCCTAATGCTTGTTTCTGCTAGCAGAGTGAAGGTACACACAGTATATGCATTTTCATGTGTTTCTATCAATTTCAGTATTACATGACACAAAATACTAACTTTTCATCAGAATCTAAGCAGACTCGTTCAAAACGCTCTGTTGTAGTAGCGGAATGAAGGTACACACAGTATATGCATTTTCATGTGTTTCTATCAATTTCAGTGTTATCAGACAGAAACTAGTCACTTTTCATCATATTCGATCCAAACTCACTCCTAATGCTTGGTTCTGATAGCAGAGTGAAGGGACACACAGTATATGCATTTTCATGTGTTTCTATCAATTTCAGTGTTATCGGACATAAAATAGTCACTTTTCATCGGAATTGATGCAGACTCGTCCAAAACGCTCTGTTGCAGAAAAAGAGTCACGGCGCACACAGTATATGCATTTTCATGTGTTTCTATCAATTTCAGTGTTATCAGACAGAAACTAGTCACTTTTCATCATATTCGATCCAGATTCACTCCTAATGCTTGGTTCTGCTAGCAGAGTGAAGGTACACACAATATATGCATTTTCATGTGTTTCTATCAATTTCAGTATTACATGACACAAAATACTAACTTTTCATCAGAATCGAAGCAGACTCGTTCAAAACGCTCTGTTGTAGTAGCGGAATGAAGGTCCACACTATATATGCATTTTCATGTGTTTCTATCAATTTCAGTGTTATCGGACACAAAATAGTCACTTTTCATCGGAATTGATGCAGATTCGTCCAAAACGCTCTGTTGAAGTAGCAGAGTCACGGCACATAAAGTATATTCATTTTCATATGTTTCTATGAATTTCAGTGTTATCAGAATGAAACTAGTCACTTTTCATCATATTCGATCCAGATTCACTCCTAATGCTTGGTTCTGATAGCAGAGTGAAGGGACACACAGTATATGCATTTTCATGTGTTTCTATCAATTTCAGTGTTATCGGACACAAAATAGTCACTTTTCATCGGAATTGATGCAGACTCGTCCAAAACGCTTTGTTGCAGAAAAAGAGTCACGGCGCACACAATATATGTATTTTCATGTGTTTCTATCAATTTCATAATTACATGACACAAAATACTAACTTTTCATCAGAATCGTAGCAGACTCGTTCATAACGCTCTGTTGAAGTAGCAGAGTGAAGGTACACACAGTATATGCATTTTCATGTGTTTCTATCAATTTCAGTGTTATCAGAGAAAAACTAGTCACTTTTCATCATATTCCATCCAGATTCACTCCTAATGCTTGGTTCTGCTAGCAGAGTGAAGGTACACACAATATATGCATTTTCATGTGTTTCTATCAATTTCAGTGTTATCAGACAGAAACTAGTCACTTTTCATCATATTCGATCCAAACTCACTCCTAATGCTTGGTTCTGATAGATGCAATTTTCATCATATTCGATCCAGATTCACTCCTAATGCTTGGTTCTGATAGCAGAGTGAAGGTACACACAGTATATGCATTTTCATGTGTTTCTATCAATTTCAGTGTTATCGGACACAAAATAGTCACTTTTCATCGGAATTGATGCAGACTCGTCCAAAACGCTCTGTTGCAGAAAAAGAGTCACGGCGCACACAGTATATGCATTTTCATGTGTTTCTATCAATTTCAGTGTTATCAGACAGAAACTAGTCACTTTTCATCATATTCGATCCAAACTCACTCCTAATGCTTGGTTCTGATAGATGCAATTTTCATCATATTCGATCCAGATTCACTCCTAATGCTTCGTTCTGATAGCAGAGTGAAGGTACACTCAGTATATGCATTTTCATGTGTTTCTATCAATTTCAGTGTTATATGACACAAACTAGTCACTTTTCATCAGAATTGATGCAGACTCGTCCAAAACGCTCTGTTGAAGTAGCAGAATCACGGCACACAGATATATGCATTTTCATATGTTTCTATCAGTTTCAGTGGTATCAGACAGAAACTAGTCACTTTTCATCATATTCGATCCAGATTCACTCCTAATGCTTGGTTCTGATAGCAGAGTGAAGGGACACACAGTATATGCATTTTCATGTGTTTCTATCAATTTCAGTATTACATGACACAAAATACTAACTTTTAATCAGAATCGAAGCAGACTCGTCCAAAACGCTCTGTTGCAGAAAAAGAGTCACGGCGCACACAGTATATGCATTTTCATGTGTTTCTATCAATTTCAGCGTTATCAGACAGAAACTAGTCACTTTTCATCATATTCGATCCAGATTCACTCCTAATGCTTGGTTCCGATAGCAGAGTGAAGGTACACACATTATATGCATTTTCATGTGTTTCTATCAATTTCAGTGTTATCGGACACAAAATAGTCACTTTTCATCGGAATTGATGCAGATTCGTCCAAAACGCTCTGTTGAAGTAGCAGAGTCACGGCACATAAAGTATATTTATTTTCATATGTTTCTATGAATTTCAGTGTTATCAGAAAGAAACTAGTCACTTTTCATCATATTCGATCCAGATTCACTCCTAATGCTTGGTTCTGATAGCAGAGTGAAGGGACACACAGTATATGCATTTTCATATGTTTCTATCAATTTCAGTATTACATGACACAAAATACTAACTTTTCATCAGAATCGAAGCAGACTCGTTCATAACGCTCTGTTGAAGTAGCAGAGTGAAGGTACACAAAGTATATGCATTTTCATGTGTTTCTATCAATTTCAGTGTTATCAGACAGAAACTAGTCACTTTTCATCATATTCGATCCAAACTCACTCCTAATGCTTGGTTCTGATAGATGCAATTTTCATCATATTCGATCCAGATTCACTCCTAATGCTTGGTTCTGATAGCAGAGTGAAGGTACACACAGTATATGCATTTTCATGTGTTTCTATCAATTTCAGTGTTATCGGACACAAAATAGTCACTTTTCATCGGAATTGATGCAGACTCGTCCAAAACGCTCTGTTGCAGAAAAAGAGTCACGGCGCACACAGTATATGCATTTTCATGTGTTTCTATCAATTTCAGTGTTATCAGACAGAAACTAGTCACTTTTCATCATATTCGATCCAGATTCACTCCTAATGCTTGGTTCTGATAGCAGAGTGAAGGTACACATAGTATATGCATTTTCATGTGTTTCTATCAATTTCAGTGTTATCAGACAGAAACTAGTCACTTTTCATCATATTCGATCCAGATTCACTCCTAATGCTTGGTTCTGATAGCAGAGTGAAGGTACACACAGTATATGCATTTTCATGTGTTTCTATCAATTTCAGTGTTAATGGACACAAAATAGTCACTTTTCATCGGAATTGATGCAGACTCGTCCAAAACGCTCTGTTGCAGAAAAAGAGTCACGGCGCACACAATATATGCATTTTCATGTGTTTCTATCAATTTCAGTGTTATCAGACAGAAACTAGTCACTTTTCATCATATTCGATCCAAACTCACTCCTAATGCTTGGTTCTGATAGCAGAGTGAAGGGACACACAGTATATGCATTTTCATGTGTTTCTATCAATTTCAGTATTACATGACACAAAATACTAACTTTTCATCAGAATCGAAGTAGACTCGTTCAAAACGCTCTGTTGCAGAAAAAGAGTCACGGCGCACACAGTATATGCATTTTCATGTGTTTCTATCAATTTCAGTGTTAATGGACACAAAATAGTCACTTTTCATCGGAATTGATGCAGACTCGTCCAAAACGCTCTGTTGCAGAAAAAGAGTCACGGCGCACACAATATATGCATTTTCATGTGTTTCTATCAATTTCAGTGTTATCAGACAGAAACTAGTCACTTTTCATCATATTCGATCCAAACTCACTCCTAATGCTTGGTTCTGATAGATGCAATTTTCATCATATTCGATCCAGATTCACTCCTAATGCTTCGTTCTGATAGCAGAGTGAAGGTACACTCAGTATATGCATTTTCATGTGTTTCTATCAATTTCAGTGTTATATGACACAAACTAGTCACTTTTCATCAGAATTGATGCAGACTCGTCCAAAACGCTCTGTTGAAGTAGCAGAATCACGGCACACAGATATATGCATTTTCATATGTTTCTATCAGTTTCAGTGGTATCAGACAGAAACTAGTCACTTTTCATCATATTCGATCCAGATTCACTCCTAATGCTTGGTTCTGATAGCAGAGTGAAGGGACACACAGTATATGCATTTTCATGTGTTTCTATCAATTTCAGTATTACATGACACAAAATACTAACTTTTAATCAGAATCGAAGCAGACTCGTCCAAAACGCTCTGTTGCAGAAAAAGAGTCACGGCGCACACAGTATATGCATTTTCATGTGTTTCTATCAATTTCAGCGTTATCAGACAGAAACTAGTCACTTTTCATCATATTCGATCCAGATTCACTCCTAATGCTTGGTTCTGATAGCAGAGTGAAGGTACACACAGTATATGCATTTTCATGTGTTTCTATCAATTTCAGTGTTATCGGACACAAAATAGTCACTTTTCATCGGAATTGATGCAGATTCGTCCAAAACGCTCTGTTGAAGTAGCAGAGTCACGGCACATAAAGTATATTTATTTTCATATGTTTCTATGAATTTCAGTGTTATCAGAAAGAAACTAGTCACTTTTCATCATATTCGATCCAGATTCACTCCTAATGCTTGGTTCTGATAGCAGAGTGAAGGGACACACAGTATATGCATTTTCATATGTTTCTATCAATTTCAGTATTACATGACACAAAATACTAACTTTTCATCAGAATCGAAGCAGACTCGTTCATAACGCTCTGTTGAAGTAGCAGAGTGAAGGTACACAAAGTATATGCATTTTCATGTGTTTCTATCAATTTCAGTGTTATCAGACAGAAACTAGTCACTTTTCATCATATTCGATCCAAACTCACTCCTAATGCTTGGTTCTGATAGATGCAATTTTCATCATATTCGATCCAGATTCACTCCTAATGCTTGGTTCTGATAGCAGAGTGAAGGTACACACAGTATATGCATTTTCATGTGTTTCTATCAATTTCAGTGTTATCGGACACAAAATAGTCACTTTTCATCGGAATTGATGCAGACTCGTCCAAAACGCTCTGTTGCAGAAAAAGAGTCACGGCGCACACAGTATATGCATTTTCATGTGTTTCTATCAATTTCAGTGTTATCAGACAGAAACTAGTCACTTTTCATCATATTCGATCCAGATTCACTCCTAATGCTTGGTTCTGATAGCAGAGTGAAGGTACACACAGTATATGCATTTTCATGTGTTTCTATCAATTTCAGTGTTAATGGACACAAAATAGTCACTTTTCATCGGAATTGATGCAGACTCGTCCAAAACGCTCTGTTGCAGAAAAAGAGTCACGGCGCACACAATATATGCATTTTCATGTGTTTCTATCAATTTCAGTGTTATCAGACAGAAACTAGTCACTTTTCATCATATTCGATCCAAACTCACTCCTAATGCTTGGTTCTGATAGATGCAATTTTCATCATATTCGATCCAGATTCACTCCTAATGCTTGGTTCTGATAGCAGAGTGAAGGTACACTCAGTATATGCATTTTCATGTGTTTCTATCAATTTCAGTGTTATCGGACACAAAATAGTCACTTTTCATCGGAATTGATGCAGATTCGTCCAAAACGCTCTGTTGAAGTAGCAGAGTCACGGCACATAAAGTATATTCATTTTCATATGTTTCTATGAATTTCAGTGTTATCAGAAAGAAACTAGTCACTTTTCATCATATTCGATCCAGATTCACTCCTAATGCTTGGTTCTGATAGCAGAGTGAAGGGACACACAGTATATGCATTTTCATATGTTTCTATCAATTTCAGTATTACATGACACAAAATACTAACTTTTCATCAGAATCGAAGCAGACTCGTTCATAACGCTCTGTTGAAGTAGCAGAGTGAAGGTACACAAAGTATATGCATTTTCATGTGTTTCTATCAATTTCAGTGTTATCAGACAGAAACTAGTCACTTTTCATCATATTCGATCCAAACTCACTCCTAATGCTTGGTTCTGATAGATGCAATTTTCATCATATTCGATCCAGATTCACTCCTAATGCTTGGTTCTGATAGCAGAGTGAAGGTACACACAGTATATGCATTTTCATGTGTTTCTATCAATTTCAGTGTTATCGGACACAAAATAGTCACTTTTCATCGGAATTGATGCAGACTCGTCCAAAACGCTCTGTTGCAGAAAAAGAGTCACGGCGCACACAGTATATGCATTTTCATGTGTTTCTATCAATTTCAGTGTTATCAGACAGAAACTAGTCACTTTTCATCATATTCGATCCAGATTCACTCCTAATGCTTGGTTCTGATAGCAGAGTGAAGGTACACATAGTATATGCATTTTCATGTGTTTCTATCAATTTCAGTGTTATCAGACAGAAACTAGTCACTTTTCATCATATTCGATCCAGATTCACTCCTAATGCTTGGTTCTGATAGCAGAGTGAAGGTACACACAGTATATGCATTTTCATGTGTTTCTATCAATTTCAGTATTACATGACACAAAATACTAACTTTTCATCAGAATCGAAGTAGACTCGTTCAAAACGCTCTGTTGCAGAAAAAGAGTCACGGCGCACACAGTATATGCATTTTCATGTGTTTCTATCAATTTCAGTGTTAATGGACACAAAATAGTCACTTTTCATCGGAATTGATGCAGACTCGTCCAAAACGCTCTGTTGCAGAAAAAGAGTCACGGCGCACACAATATATGCATTTTCATGTGTTTCTATCAATTTCAGTGTTATAAGACAGAAACTAGTCACTTTTCATCATATTCGATCCAAACTCACTCCTAATGCTTCGTTCTGATAGCAGAGTGAAGGTACACTCAGTATATGCATTTTCATGTGTTTCTATCAATTTCAGTGTTATATGACACAAACTAGTCACTTTTCATCAGAATTGATGCAGACTCGTCCAAAACGCTCTGTTGAAGTAGCAGAATCACGGCACACAGATATATGCATTTTCATATGTTTCTATCAGTTTCAGTGGTATCAGACAGAAACTAGTCACTTTTCATCATATTCGATCCAGATTCACTCCTAATGCTTGGTTCTGATAGCAGAGTGAAGGGACACACAGTATATGCATTTTCATGTGTTTCTATCAATTTCAGTATTACATGACACAAAATACTAACTTTTAATCAGAATCGAAGCAGACTCGTCCAAAACGCTCTGTTGCAGAAAAAGAGTCACGGCGCACACAGTATATGCATTTTCATGTGTTTCTATCAATTTCAGCGTTATCAGACAGAAACTAGTCACTTTTCATCATATTCGATCCAGATTCACTCCTAATGCTTGGTTCTGATAGCAGAGTGAAGGTACACACAGTATATGCATTTTCATGTGTTTCTATCAATTTCAGTGTTATCGGACACAAAATAGTCACTTTTCATCGGAATTGATGCAGATTCGTCCAAAACGCTCTGTTGAAGTAGCAGAGTCACGGCACATAAAGTATATTCATTTTCATATGTTTCTATGAATTTCAGTGTTATCAGAAAGAAACTAGTCACTTTTCATCATATTCGATCCAGATTCACTCCTAATGCTTGGTTCTGATAGCAGAGTGAAGGGACACACAGTATATGCATTTTCATATGTTTCTATCAATTTCAGTATTACATGACACAAAATACTAACTTTTCATCAGAATCGAAGCAGACTCGTTCATAACGCTCTGTTGAAGTAGCAGAGTGAAGGTACACAAAGTATATGCATTTTCATGTGTTTCTATCAATTTCAGTGTTATCAGACAGAAACTAGTCACTTTTCATCATATTCGATCCAAACTCACTCCTAATGCTTGGTTCTGATAGATGCAATTTTCATCATATTCGATCCAGATTCACTCCTAATGCTTGGTTCTGATAGCAGAGTGAAGGTACACACAGTATATGCATTTTCATGTGTTTCTATCAATTTCAGTGTTATCGGACACAAAATAGTCACTTTTCATCGGAATTGATGCAGACTCGTCCAAAACGCTCTGTTGCAGAAAAAGAGTCACGGCGCACACAGTATATGCATTTTCATGTGTTTCTATCAATTTCAGTGTTATCAGACAGAAACTAGTCACTTTTCATCATATTCGATCCAGATTCACTCCTAATGCTTGGTTCTGATAGCAGAGTGAAGGTACACATAGTATATGCATTTTCATGTGTTTCTATCAATTTCAGTGTTATCAGACAGAAACTAGTCACTTTTCATCATATTCGATCCAGATTCACTCCTAATGCTTGGTTCTGATAGCAGAGTGAAGGTACACACAGTATATGCATTTTCATGTGTTTCTATCAATTTCAGTATTACATGACACAAAATACTAACTTTTCATCAGAATCGAAGTAGACTCGTTCAAAACGCTCTGTTGCAGAAAAAGAGTCACGGCGCACACAGTATATGCATTTTCATGTGTTTCTATCAATTTCAGTGTTAATGGACACAAAATAGTCACTTTTCATCGGAATTGATGCAGACTCGTCCAAAACGCTCTGTTGCAGAAAAAGAGTCACGGCGCACACAATATATGCATTTTCATGTGTTTCTATCAATTTCAGTGTTATAAGACAGAAACTAGTCACTTTTCATCATATTCGATCCAAACTCACTCCTAATGCTTCGTTCTGATAGCAGAGTGAAGGTACACTCAGTATATGCATTTTCATGTGTTTCTATCAATTTCAGTGTTATATGACACAAACTAGTCACTTTTCATCAGAATTGATGCAGACTCGTCCAAAACGCTCTGTTGAAGTAGCAGAATCACGGCACACAGATATATGCATTTTCATATGTTTCTATCAGTTTCAGTGGTATCAGACAGAAACTAGTCACTTTTCATCATATTCGATCCAGATTCACTCCTAATGCTTGGTTCTGATAGCAGAGTGAAGGGACACACAGTATATGCATTTTCATGTGTTTCTATCAATTTCAGTATTACATGACACAAAATACTAACTTTTAATCAGAATCGAAGCAGACTCGTCCAAAACGCTCTGTTGCAGAAAAAGAGTCACGGCGCACACAGTATATGCATTTTCATGTGTTTCTATCAATTTCAGCGTTATCAGACAGAAACTAGTCACTTTTCATCATATTCGATCCAGATTCACTCCTAATGCTTGGTTCTGATAGCAGAGTGAAGGTACACACAGTATATGCATTTTCATGTGTTTCTATCAATTTCAGTGTTATCGGACACAAAATAGTCACTTTTCATCGGAATTGATGCAGATTCGTCCAAAACGCTCTGTTGAAGTAGCAGAGTCACGGCACATAAAGTATATTCATTTTCATATGTTTCTATGAATTTCAGTGTTATCAGAAAGAAACTAGTCACTTTTCATCATATTCGATCCAGAGTCACTCCTAATGCTTGGTTCTGATAGCAGAGTGAAGGGACACACAGTATATGCATTTTCATGTGTTTCTATCAATTTCAGTATTACATGACACAAAATACTAACTTTTCATCAGAATCGAAGCAGACTCGTTCATAACGCTCTGTTGAAGTAGCAGAGTGAAGGTACACACAGTATATGCATTTTCATGTGTTTCTATCAATTTCAGTGTTATCAGACAGAAACTAGTCACTTTTCATCATATTCGATCCAGATTCACTCCTAATGCTTGGTTCTGATAGCAGAGTGAAGGTACACATAGTATATGCATTTTCATGTGTTTCTATCAATTTCAGTGTTATCAGACAGAAACTAGTCACTTTTCATCATATTCGATCCAGATTCACTCCTAATGCTTGGTTCTGATAGCAGAGTGAAGGTACACATAGTATATGCATTTTCATGTGTTTCTATCAATTTCAGTGTTAATGGACACAAAATAGTCACTTTTCATCGGAATTGATGCAGACTCGTCCAAAACGCTCTGTTGCAGAAAAAGAGTCACGGCGCACACAATATATGCATTTTCATGTGTTTCTATCAATTTCAGTGTTATCAGACAGAAACTAGTCACTTTTCATCATATTCGATCCAAACTCACTCCTAATGCTTGGTTCTGATAGATGCAATTTTCATCATATTCGATCCAGATTCACTCCTAATGCTTGGTTCTGATAGCAGAGTGAAGGTACACACAGTATATGCATTTTCATGTGTTTCTATCAATTTCAGTGTTATCGGACACAAAATAGTCACTTTTCATCGGAATTGATGCAGATTCGTCCAAAACGCTCTGTTGAAGTAGCAGAGTCACGGCACATAAAGTATATTTATTTTCATATGTTTCTATGAATTTCAGTGTTATCAGAAAGAAACTAGTCACTTTTCATCATATTCGATCCAGATTCACTCCTAATGCTTGGTTCTGATAGCAGAGTGAAGGGACACACAGTATATGCATTTTCATATGTTTCTATCAATTTCAGTATTACATGACACAAAATACTAACTTTTCATCAGAATCGAAGCAGACTCGTTCATAACGCTCTGTTGAAGTAGCAGAGTGAAGGTACACAAAGTATATGCATTTTCATGTGTTTCTATCAATTTCAGTGTTATCAGACAGAAACTAGTCACTTTTCATCATATTCGATCCAAACTCACTCCTAATGCTTGGTTCTGATAGATGCAATTTTCATCATATTCGATCCAGATTCACTCCTAATGCTTGGTTCTGATAGCAGAGTGAAGGTACACACAGTATATGCATTTTCATGTGTTTCTATCAATTTCAGTGTTATCGGACACAAAATAGTCACTTTTCATCGGAATTGATGCAGACTCGTCCAAAACGCTCTGTTGCAGAAAAAGAGTCACGGCGCACACAGTATATGCATTTTCATGTGTTTCTATCAATTTCAGTGTTATCAGACAGAAACTAGTCACTTTTCATCATATTCGATCCAGATTCACTCCTAATGCTTGGTTCTGATAGCAGAGTGAAGGTACACATAGTATATGCATTTTCATGTGTTTCTATCAATTTCAGTGTTATCAGACAGAAACTAGTCACTTTTCATCATATTCGATCCAGATTCACTCCTAATGCTTGGTTCTGATAGCAGAGTGAAGGTACACACAGTATATGCATTTTCATGTGTTTCTATCAATTTCAGTGTTAATGGACACAAAATAGTCACTTTTCATCGGAATTGATGCAGACTCGTCCAAAACGCTCTGTTGCAGAAAAAGAGTCACGGCGCACACAATATATGCATTTTCATGTGTTTCTATCAATTTCAGTGTTATCAGACAGAAACTAGTCACTTTTCATCATATTCGATCCAAACTCACTCCTAATGCTTGGTTCTGATAGCAGAGTGAAGGGACACACAGTATATGCATTTTCATGTGTTTCTATCAATTTCAGTATTACATGACACAAAATACTAACTTTTCATCAGAATCGAAGTAGACTCGTTCAAAACGCTCTGTTGCAGAAAAAGAGTCACGGCGCACACAGTATATGCATTTTCATGTGTTTCAACAATTTCAGTGTTAATGGACACAAAATAGTCACTTTTCATCGGAATTGATGCAGACTCGTCCAAAACGCTCTGTTGCAGAAAAAGAGTCACGGCGCACACAATATATGCATTTTCATGTGTTTCTATCAATTTCAGTGTTATCAGACAGAAACTAGTCACTTTTCATCATATTCGATCCAAACTCACTCCTAATGCTTGGTTCTGATAGATGCAATTTTCATCATATTCGATCCAGATTCACTCCTAATGCTTCGTTCTGATAGCAGAGTGAAGGTACACTCAGTATATGCATTTTCATGTGTTTCTATCAATTTCAGTGTTATATGACACAAACTAGTCACTTTTCATCAGAATTGATGCAGACTCGTCCAAAACGCTCTGTTGAAGTAGCAGAATCACGGCACACAGATATATGCATTTTCATATGTTTCTATCAGTTTCAGTGGTATCAGACAGAAACTAGTCACTTTTCATCATATTCGATCCAGATTCACTCCTAATGCTTGGTTCTGATAGCAGAGTGAAGGGACACACAGTATATGCATTTTCATGTGTTTCTATCAATTTCAGTATTACATGACACAAAATACTAACTTTTAATCAGAATCGAAGCAGACTCGTCCAAAACGCTCTGTTGCAGAAAAAGAGTCACGGCGCACACAGTATATGCATTTTCATGTGTTTCTATCAATTTCAGCGTTATCAGACAGAAACTAGTCACTTTTCATCATATTCGATCCAGATTCACTCCTAATGCTTGGTTCTGATAGCAGAGTGAAGGTACACACAGTATATGCATTTTCATGTGTTTCTATCAATTTCAGTGTTATCGGACACAAAATAGTCACTTTTCATCGGAATTGATGCAGATTCGTCCAAAACGCTCTGTTGAAGTAGCAGAGTCACGGCACATAAAGTATATTTATTTTCATATGTTTCTATGAATTTCAGTGTTATCAGAAAGAAACTAGTCACTTTTCATCATATTCGATCCAGATTCACTCCTAATGCTTGGTTCTGATAGCAGAGTGAAGGGACACACAGTATATGCATTTTCATATGTTTCTATCAATTTCAGTATTACATGACACAAAATACTAACTTTTCATCAGAATCGAAGCAGACTCGTTCATAACGCTCTGTTGAAGTAGCAGAGTGAAGGTACACAAAGTATATGCATTTTCATGTGTTTCTATCAATTTCAGTGTTATCAGACAGAAACTAGTCACTTTTCATCATATTCGATCCAAACTCACTCCTAATGCTTGGTTCTGATAGATGCAATTTTCATCATATTCGATCCAGATTCACTCCTAATGCTTGGTTCTGATAGCAGAGTGAAGGTACACACAGTATATGCATTTTCATGTGTTTCTATCAATTTCAGTGTTATCGGACACAAAATAGTCACTTTTCATCGGAATTGATGCAGACTCGTCCAAAACGCTCTGTTGCAGAAAAAGAGTCACGGCGCACACAGTATATGCATTTTCATGTGTTTCTATCAATTTCAGTGTTATCAGACAGAAACTAGTCACTTTTCATCATATTCGATCCAGATTCACTCCTAATGCTTGGTTCTGATAGCAGAGTGAAGGTACACATAGTATATGCATTTTCATGTGTTTCTATCAATTTCAGTGTTATCAGACAGAAACTAGTCACTTTTCATCATATTCGATCCAGATTCACTCCTAATGCTTGGTTCTGATAGCAGAGTGAAGGTACACACAGTATATGCATTTTCATGTGTTTCTATCAATTTCAGTGTTAATGGACACAAAATAGTCACTTTTCATCGGAATTGATGCAGACTCGTCCAAAACGCTCTGTTGCAGAAAAAGAGTCACGGCGCACACAATATATGCATTTTCATGTGTTTCTATCAATTTCAGTGTTATCAGACAGAAACTAGTCACTTTTCATCATATTCGATCCAAACTCACTCCTAATGCTTGGTTCTGATAGATGCAATTTTCATCATATTCGATCCAGATTCACTCCTAATGCTTGGTTCTGATAGCAGAGTGAAGGTACACTCAGTATATGCATTTTCATGTGTTTCTATCAATTTCAGTGTTATCGGACACAAAATAGTCACTTTTCATCGGAATTGATGCAGATTCGTCCAAAACGCTCTGTTGAAGTAGCAGAGTCACGGCACATAAAGTATATTCATTTTCATATGTTTCTATGAATTTCAGTGTTATCAGAAAGAAACTAGTCACTTTTCATCATATTCGATCCAGATTCACTCCTAATGCTTGGTTCTGATAGCAGAGTGAAGGGACACACAGTATATGCATTTTCATATGTTTCTATCAATTTCAGTATTACATGACACAAAATACTAACTTTTCATCAGAATCGAAGCAGACTCGTTCATAACGCTCTGTTGAAGTAGCAGAGTGAAGGTACACAAAGTATATGCATTTTCATGTGTTTCTATCAATTTCAGTGTTATCAGACAGAAACTAGTCACTTTTCATCATATTCGATCCAAACTCACTCCTAATGCTTGGTTCTGATAGATGCAATTTTCATCATATTCGATCCAGATTCACTCCTAATGCTTGGTTCTGATAGCAGAGTGAAGGTACACACAGTATATGCATTTTCATGTGTTTCTATCAATTTCAGTGTTATCGGACACAAAATAGTCACTTTTCATCGGAATTGATGCAGACTCGTCCAAAACGCTCTGTTGCAGAAAAAGAGTCACGGCGCACACAGTATATGCATTTTCATGTGTTTCTATCAATTTCAGTGTTATCAGACAGAAACTAGTCACTTTTCATCATATTCGATCCAGATTCACTCCTAATGCTTGGTTCTGATAGCAGAGTGAAGGTACACATAGTATATGCATTTTCATGTGTTTCTATCAATTTCAGTGTTATCAGACAGAAACTAGTCACTTTTCATCATATTCGATCCAGATTCACTCCTAATGCTTGGTTCTGATAGCAGAGTGAAGGTACACACAGTATATGCATTTTCATGTGTTTCTATCAATTTCAGTATTACATGACACAAAATACTAACTTTTCATCAGAATCGAAGTAGACTCGTTCAAAACGCTCTGTTGCAGAAAAAGAGTCACGGCGCACACAGTATATGCATTTTCATGTGTTTCTATCAATTTCAGTGTTAATGGACACAAAATAGTCACTTTTCATCGGAATTGATGCAGACTCGTCCAAAACGCTCTGTTGCAGAAAAAGAGTCACGGCGCACACAATATATGCATTTTCATGTGTTTCTATCAATTTCAGTGTTATAAGACAGAAACTAGTCACTTTTCATCATATTCGATCCAAACTCACTCCTAATGCTTCGTTCTGATAGCAGAGTGAAGGTACACTCAGTATATGCATTTTCATGTGTTTCTATCAATTTCAGTGTTATATGACACAAACTAGTCACTTTTCATCAGAATTGATGCAGACTCGTCCAAAACGCTCTGTTGAAGTAGCAGAATCACGGCACACAGATATATGCATTTTCATATGTTTCTATCAGTTTCAGTGGTATCAGACAGAAACTAGTCACTTTTCATCATATTCGATCCAGATTCACTCCTAATGCTTGGTTCTGATAGCAGAGTGAAGGGACACACAGTATATGCATTTTCATGTGTTTCTATCAATTTCAGTATTACATGACACAAAATACTAACTTTTAATCAGAATCGAAGCAGACTCGTCCAAAACGCTCTGTTGCAGAAAAAGAGTCACGGCGCACACAGTATATGCATTTTCATGTGTTTCTATCAATTTCAGCGTTATCAGACAGAAACTAGTCACTTTTCATCATATTCGATCCAGATTCACTCCTAATGCTTGGTTCTGATAGCAGAGTGAAGGTACACATAGTATATGCATTTTCATGTGTTTCTATCAATTTCAGTGTTAATGGACACAAAATAGTCACTTTTCATCGGAATTGATGCAGACTCGTCCAAAACGCTCTGTTGCAGAAAAAGAGTCACGGCGCACACAATATATGCATTTTCATGTGTTTCTATCAATTTCAGTGTTATCAGACAGAAACTAGTCACTTTTCATCATATTCGATCCAAACTCACTCCTAATGCTTGGTTCTGATAGATGCAATTTTCATCATATTCGATCCAGATTCACTCCTAATGCTTGGTTCTGATAGCAGAGTGAAGGTACACTCAGTATATGCATTTTCATGTGTTTCTATCAATTTCAGTGTTATCGGACACAAAATAGTCACTTTTCATCGGAATTGATGCAGATTCGTCCAAAACGCTCTGTTGAAGTAGCAGAGTCACGGCACATAAAGTATATTCATTTTCATATGTTTCTATGAATTTCAGTGTTATCAGAAAGAAACTAGTCACTTTTTATCATATTCGATCCAGATTCACTCCTAATGCTTGGTTCTGATAGCAGAGTGAAGGGACACACAGTATATGCATTTTCATATGTTTCTATCAATTTCAGTATTACATGACACAAAATACTAACTTTTCATCAGAATCGAAGCAGACTCGTTCATAACGCTCTGTTGAAGTAGCAGAGTGAAGGTACACAAAGTATATGCATTTTCATGTGTTTCTATCAATTTCAGTGTTATCAGACAGAAACTAGTCACTTTTCATCATATTCGATCCAGATTCACTCCTAATGCTTGGTTCTGATAGCAGAGTGAAGGTACACACAGTATATGCATTTTCATGTGTTTCTATCAATTTCAGTGTTATCGGACACAAAATAGTCACTTTTCATCGGAATTGATGCAGACTCGTCCAAAACGCTCTGTTGCAGAAAAAGAGTCACGGCGCACACAGTATATGCATTTTCATGTGTTTCTATCAATTTCAGTGTTATCAGACAGAAACTAGTCACTTTTCATCATATTCGATCCAGATTCACTCCTAATGCTTGGTTCTGATAGCAGAGTGAAGGTACACATAGTATATGCATTTTCATGTGTTTCTATCAATTTCAGTGTTATCAGACAGAAACTAGTCACTTTTCATCATATTCGATCCAGATTCACTCCTAATGCTTGGTTCTGATAGCAGAGTGAAGGTACACACAGTATATGCATTTTCATGTGTTTCTATCAATTTCAGTATTACATGACACAAAATACTAACTTTTCATCAGAATCGAAGTAGACTCGTTCAAAACGCTCTGTTGCAGAAAAAGAGTCACGGCGCACACAGTATATGCATTTTCATGTGTTTCTATCAATTTCAGTGTTAATGGACACAAAATAGTCACTTTTCATCGGAATTGATGCAGACTCGTCCAAAACGCTCTGTTGAAGTAGCAGAGTCACGGCACATAAAGTATATTCATTTTCATATGTTTCTATGAATTTCAGTTTTATCAGAAAGAAACTAGTCACTTTTCATCATATTCGATCCAGATTCACTCCTAATGCTTGGTTCTGATAGCAGAGTGAAGGGACACACAGTCTATGCATTTTCATGTGTTTTTATCAATTTCAGTATTACATGACACAAAATACTAACTTTTAATCAGAATCGAAGCAGACTCGTTCATAACGCTCTGTTGAAGTAGCAGAGTGAAGGTACACAAAGTATATGCATTTTCATGTGTTTCTATCAATTTCAGTGTTATCAGAGAGAAACTAGTCACTTTTCATCATATTCGATCCAGATTCACTCCTAATGCTTGGTTCTGATAGCAGAGTGAAGGTACACACAGTATATGTATTTTCATGTGTTTCTATCAATTTCAGTGTTATCAGACAGAAACTAGTCACTTTTCATCATATTCGATCCAGATTCACTCCTAATGCTTGGTTCTGATAGCAGAGTGAAGGTACACACAGTATATGCATTTTCATGTGTTTCTATCAATTTCAGTGTTATCGGACACAAAATAGTCACTTTTCATCGGAATTGATGCAGACTCGTCCAAAACGCTCTGTTGCAGAAAAAGAGTCACGGCGCACACAGTATATGCATTTTCATGTGTTTCTATCAATTTCAGTGTTATCAGACAGAAACTAGTCACTTTTCATCATATTCGATCCAGATTCACTCCTAATGCTTGGTTCTGATAGCAGAGTGAAGGTACACACAGTATATGCATTTTCATGTGTTTCTATCAATTTCAGTGTTATCGGACACAAAATAGTCACTTTTCATCGGAATTGATGCAGATTCGTCCAAAACGCTCTGTTGAAGTAGCAGAGTCACGGCACATAAAGTATATTCATTTTCATATGTTTCTATGAATTTCAGTGTTATCAGACAGAAACTAGTCACTTTTCATCATATTCGATCCAGATTCACTCCTAATGCTTGGTTCTGATAGCAGAGTGAAGGGACACACAGTATATGCATTTTCATGTGTTTCTATCAATTTCAGTATTACATGACACAAAATACTAACTTTTCATCAGAATCGAAGCAGACTCGTTCATACCGCTCTGTTGAAGTAGCAGAGTGAAGGTACACAAAGTATATGCATTTTCATGTGTTTCTATCAATTTCAGTGTTATCAGAGAGAAACTAGTCACTTTTCATCATATTCGATCCAGATTCACTCCTAATGCTTGGTTCTGCTAGCAGAGTGAAGGTACACATAGTATATGCATTTTCATGTGTTTCTATCAATTTCAGTGTTATCAGACAGAAACTAGTCACTTTTCATCATATTCGATCCAGATTCACTCCTAATGCTTGGTTCTGATAGCAGAGTGAAGGTACACACAGTATATGCATTTTCATGTGTTTCTATCAATTTCAGTATTACATGACACAAAATACTAACTTTTCATCAGAATCGAAGTAGACTCGTTCAAAACGCTCTGTTGCAGAAAAAGAGTCACGGCGCACACAGTATATGCATTTTCATGTGTTTCTATCAATTTCAGTGTTAATGGACACAAAATAGTCACTTTTCATCGGAATTGATGCAGACTCGTCCAAAACGCTCTGTTGCAGAAAAAGAGTCACGGCGCACACAATATATGCATTTTCATGTGTTTCTATCAATTTCAGTGTTATCAGAGAGAAACTAGTCACTTTTCATCATATTCGATCCAGATTCACTCCTAATGCTTGGTTCTGCTAGCAGAGTGAAGGTACACATAGTATATGCATTTTCATGTGTTTCTATCAATTTCAGTGTTATCAGACAGAAACTAGTCACTTTTCATCATATTCGATCCAGATTCACTCCTAATGCTTGGTTCTGATAGCAGAGTGAAGGTACACACAGTATATGCATTTTCATGTGTTTCTATCAATTTCAGTATTACATGACACAAAATACTAACTTTTCATCAGAATCGAAGAAGACTCGTTCAAAACGCTCTGTTGCAGAAAAAGAGTCACGGCGCACACAGTATATGCATTTTCATGTGTTTCTATCAATTTCAGTGTTAATGGACACAAAATAGTCACTTTTCATCGGAATTGATGCAGACTCGTCCAAAACGCTGTGTTGCAGAAAAAGAGTCACGGCGCACACAATATATGCATTTTCATGTGTTTCTATCAATTTCAGTGTTATCGGACACAAAATAGTCACTTTTCATCGGAATTGATGCAGATTCGTCCAAAACGCTCTGTTGAAGTAGCAGAGTCACGGCACATAAAGTATATTCATTTTCATATGTTTCTATGAATTTCAGTTTTATCAGAAAGAAACTAGTCACTTTTCATCATATTCGATCCAGATTCACTCCTAATGCTTGGTTCTGATAGCAGAGTGAAGGGACACACAGTATATGCATTTTCATGTGTTTTTATCAATTTCAGTATTACATGACACAAAATACTAACTTTTAATCAGAATCGAAGCAGACTCGTTCATAACGCTCTGTTGAAGTAGCAGAGTGAAGGTACACAAAGTATATGCATTTTCATGTGTTTCTATCAATTTCAGTGTTATCAGAGAGAAACTAGTCACTTTTCATCATATTCGATCCAGATTCACTCCTAATGCTTGGTTCTGATAGCAGAGTGAAGGTACACACAGTATATGTATTTTCATGTGTTTCTATCAATTTCAGTGTTATCAGACAGAAACTAGTCACTTTTCATCATATTCGATCCAGATTCACTCCTAATGCTTGGTTCTGATAGCAGAGTGAAGGTACACACAGTATATGCATTTTCATGTGTTTCTATCAATTTCAGTGTTATCGGACACAAAATAGTCACTTTTCATCGGAATTGATGCAGACTCGTCCAAAACGCTCTGTTGCAGAAAAAGAGTCACGGCGCACACAGTATATGCATTTTCATGTGTTTCTATCAATTTCAGTGTTATCAGACCGAAACTAGTCACTTTTCATCATATTCGATCCAGATTCACTCCTAATGCTTGGTTCTGATAGCAGAGTGAAGGGACACACAGTATATGCATTTTCATGTGTTTCTATCAATTTCAGTATTACATGACACAAAATACTAACTTTTCATCAGAATCGAAGCAGACTCGTTCATAACGCTCTGTTGAAGTAGCAGAGTGAAGGTACACAAAGTATATGCATTTTCATGTGTTTCTATCAATTTCAGTGTTATCAGAGAGAAACTAGTCACTTTTCATCATATTCGATCCAGATTCACTCCTAATGCTTGGTTCTGATAGCAGAGTGAAGGTACACACAGTATATGCATTTTCATGTGTTTCTATCAATTTCAGTGTTATCAGACAGAAACTAGTCACTTTTCATCATATTCGATCCAAACTCACTCCTAATGCTTGGTTCTGATAGCAGAGTGAAGGTACACACAGTATATGCATTTTCATGTGTTTCTATCAATTTCAGTGTTATCGGACACAAAATAGTCACTTTTCATCGGAATTGATGCAGACTCGTCCAAAACGCTCTGTTGCAGAAAAAGAGTCACGGCGCACACAGTATATGCATTTTCATGTGTTTCTATCAATTTCAGTGTTATCAGACAGAAACTAGTCACTTTTCATCATATTCGATCCAGATTCACTCCTAATGCTTGGTTCTGATAGCAGAGTGAAGGTACACACAGTATATGCATTTTCATGTGTTTCTATCAATTTCAGTGTTATCGGACACAAAATAGTCACTTTTCATCGGAATTGATGCAGACTCGTCCAAAACGCTCTGTTGCAGAAAAAGAGTCACGGCGCACACAATATATGCATTTTCATGTGTTTCTATCAATTTCAGTGTTATCAGACAGAAACTAGTCACTTTTCATCATATTCGATCCAAACTCACTCTTAATGCTTGGTTCTGATAGCAGAGTGAAGACACATAGAGAATATGCATTTTCATGTGTTTCTATCAATTTCAGTGTTATCGGACACAAAATAGTCACTATTCATCGGAATTGATGCAGACTCGTCCAAAACGCTCTGTTGAAGTAGCAGAGTCACGGCACATAAAGTATTTTCATTTTCATATGTTTCTATGAATTTCAGTGTTATCAGAAAGAAACTAGTCACTTTTCATCATATTCGATCCAGATTCACTCCTAATGCTTGGTTCTGATAGCAGAGTGAAGGTACACACAGTATATGCATTTTCATGTGTTTCTATCAATTTCAGTATTACATGACACAAAATACTAACTTTTCATCAGAATCGAAGCAGACTCGTTCATAACGCTCTGTTGAAGTAGCAGAGTGAAGGTCAACAAAGTATATGCATTTTCATGTGTTTCTATCAATTTCAGTGTTATCAGACAGAAACTAGTCACTTTTCATCATATTCGATCCAGATTCACTCCTAATGCTTGGTTCTGCTAGCAGAGTGAAGGTACACACAGTATATGCATTTTCATGTGTTTCTGCATATACTGTGTGTACCCTCACTCTGCTAGCAGAACCAAGCATTAGGTGTGAGTCTGCATCGATTCTGATGAAAAGTGACTATTTTGTGTCCCATAACACTGAAATTGATGGAAACATATGAAAATGCGTATACTGTGTGTGACTTCACTCTGCTTGCAGAACCAAGCATTAGGTGTGAGTATGGATCGAATATGACGAATAGTGACTGGTATGTGTCTGATAACACTGAAATTGATGGAAAAATATGAAAATGCATATATTGTGTGTGCCGTAACTCTGCTAGCAGAACCAAGCATTAGGCGTGAGTCTGGATCGAATATGACGAAAAGTGACTGGTATGTGTCCGATAACACTGAAATTGGTAAAAACATATGAAGATGCATATACTGTGTGTACCCTCACTCTGCTAGCAGGACCAAGTATTAGGTGTGAGTCTGGATCGGATATGATGAAAAGTGACTAGTTTGCGTCTGATAACACTGAAATTGATAGAAACACATGAAAATGCGTATACGGTGTGTGACTTCACTCTGATAGCAGCACCAAGCATTAGGTGTGAGTATGGATCCAATATGACGAAAAGTGACTGGTATATGTCCGATAACACTGAAATTGAAAGAAACATATGAAAATGCATGTACTGTGTGTGCCGTAACTCTGCTACTACAACAGAGCGTTGTGGACGAGTCTGCATCGATTCTGATGAAAAGTGACTATTTTGTGTCCCATAACACTAAAAGTGATAGAAATACATGAAAATGCATATACTGTGTGTGACTTCACTCTGCTAGCATAACCAAGCATTAGGTGTGAGTATGGATCAAATATGACGAAAAGTGACTGGTATGTTTTCGATAACACTGAAATTGATGGAAACATATGAAAATGCATATACTGTGTGTAGCCTCACTCTGCTAGCAGAACCAAGCATTAGGTGTGAGTCTGCATCGATTCTGATGAAAAGTGACTATTTTGTGTCCCATAACACTGAAATTGATGGAAACATATGAAAATGCGTATACTGTGTGTGACTTCACTCTGCTTGCAGAACCAAGCATTAGGTGTGAGTATGGATCGAATATGACGAAAAGTGACTGGTATGTGTCTGATAACACTGAAATTGATGGAAAAATATGAAAATGCATATATTGTGTGTGCCGTGACTCTGCTAGTATAACCAAGCATTAGGTGTGAGTATGGTTCAAAAATGACGAAAAGTGACTGGTATATGTCCGATAACAATGAAATTGATTGAAACATATGAAAATGCATATACTGTGTGTACCCTCACTCTGCTAGCAGAACCAAGCATTAGGTGTGAGTCTGGATCAGATATGATGAAAAGTGACTAGTTTGTGTCTGATAACACTGACATTGATAGAAATAGATGAAAATGCATATACCGTGTGTGCCTTCACTCTGCTAGCAGCATCAAGCATTAGGTGTGAGAATGGATCGAATATGACTAAAAGTGACTGGTATGTGTCTGATAACACTGACATTGATAGGAACACATGAAAATGCGTATACTGTGTGTGACTTCACTCTGCTAGCAGAACCAAGCATTAGGTGTGAGTATGGATCGAATATGACGAAAAGTGACTGGTTTGTGTCCGATAACACTGATATTGATAAAAACATATGAAAATGCAAATACTGTGTGTGATTTCACTTTGCTAGCAGAACCAAGCATTAGGTGTGAGTATGGATCGAATATGACGAAAAGTGACAGGTTTCTGATGAAAAACATATGAAAATGCATGTACTGTGTGTGCTGTAACTCTGCTACTACAACAGAGCGTTGTGGACGAGTCTGCATCGATTCTGATGAATCGACTATTTTGTGTCCGATAACACTGAAACTGATAGAAACACATGAAAATGCATATACGGTGTGTGCCTTCATTCTGCTAGCAGCACCAAGCATCAGGTGTGAGTATGGATCGAATATGAAGAAAAGTGACTGGTATATGTCCGATAACACTGAAATTGAAAGAAACATATGAAAATGCATGTACTGTGTGTGCCGTAACTCTGCTACTAGAACAGAGCGTTGTGGATCAGTCTGCATCGATTCTGATGAAAAGTGACTGTTTTGTGTCCCATAACACTGAAATTGATAGAAAAGTGACTGGTTTGTGTCCGATAACCCTGAATTGATGGAAACATATGAAAATGTATATACTGTGTGTGCCGTGACTCTGCTAGCAGAACCAAGCATTAGGTGTGAGTCTGGATCGAATATGACGAAAAGTGACTGGTATGTGTCCGATAACACTGAAATTGGTAAAAACATATGAAAATGCATATACTGTGTGTACCCTCACTCTGCTAGCAGAACCAAGCATTAGGTGTGAGTCTGGATCAGATATGATGAAAAGTGACATGTTTGTGTCTGATAACACTGACATTGATAGAAATACATGAAAATGCATATACGGTGTGTGCCTTCACTCTGCTAGCAGCATCAAGCATTAGGTGTGAGAATGGATCGAATATGACGAAAAGTGACTGGTTTGTGTCCGATAACACTGAAATTGAAAGAAACATATGAAAATGCATGTACTGTGTGTGCTGTAACTCTGCTACTACAAGAGAGCGTTGTGGACGAGTCTGCATCGATTCTGATGAAAAGTTACTGTTTTGTGTCCCATAACACTGAAATTGATAGAAACACATGAAAATGCATATACTGTGTGTGACTTCACTCTGCTAGCAGAACCAAGCATTAGGTGTGAGTATGGATCGAATATGACGAAAAGTGACTGGTATATGTCCGATAACACTGAAATTGATGGAAACATATGAAAATGCATATATTGTGTGTGCCGTAACTCTACTAACAGAACCAAGCATTAGGTGTGAGTATGGTTCAAAAATGACGAAAAGCGACTGGTATGTGTCCGATAACACTGAAATTGATAAAAACATATGAAAATGCATATACTGTGTGTACCCTCACTCTGCTAGCAGAACCAAGCATTAGGCGTGAGTCTGGATCGGATATGATGAAAAGTGACTAGTTTGCATCTGATAACACTGAAATTGACAGAAACACATGAAAATGCGTATACTGTGTGTGACTTCACTCTGCTTGCAGAACCAAGCATTAGGTGTGAGTATGGATCGAATATGACGAAAAGTGACTGGTATGTGTCCGATAACACTGAAATTGATGGAAACATATGAAAATGCATATATTGTGTGTGCCGTGACTCTGCTAGTATAACCAAGCATTAGGTGTGAGTACGGTTCAAAAATGACGAAAAGTGACTGGTATGTGTCCGATAACACTGAAATTGATAAAAACATATGAAAATGCATATACTGTTTGTACCCTCACTCTGCTAGCAGAACCAAGCATTAGGTGTGAGTCTTGATCGGATATGATGAAAAGTGACTAGTTTGCGTCTGATAACACTGAAATTGATAGAAACACATGAAAATGCATATACGGTGTGTGACTTAGCTCTGCTAGAAGCACTAAGCATTAGGTGTGAGTATGGATCGAATATGACGAAAAGTGCCTGGTATATGTCCGATAACACTGAAATTGAAAGAAACATATGAAAATGCATGTACTGTGTGTGCCGTAACTCTGCTACTACAACAGAGCGTTGTGGACGAGTCTGCATCGATTCTGATGAAAAGTGACTATTTTGTGTCCCATAACACTAAAAGTGATAGAAATACATGAAAATGCATATACTGTGTGTGACTTCACTCTGCTAGCAGAACCAAGCATTAGGTGTGAGTATGGATCAAATATGACGAAAAGTGACTGGTATGTTTTCGATAACACTGAAATTGATGGAAAAATATGAAAATGCATATACTGTGTGTACCCTCACTCTGCTAGCAGAACCAAGCATTAGGTGTGAGTCTGCATCGATTCTGATGAAAAGTGACTATTTTGTGTCCCATAACACTGAAATTGATGGAAACATATGAAAATGCGTATACTGTGTGTGACTTCACTCTGCTTGCAGAACCAAGCATTAGGTGTGAGTATGGATCGAATATGACGAAAAGTGACTGGTATGTGTCTGATAACACTGAAATTGATGGAAAAATATGAAAATGCATATATTGTGTGTGCCGTGACTCTGCTAGTATAACCAAGCATTAGGTGTGAGTATGGTTCAAAAATGACGAAAAGTGACTGGTATATGTCCGATAACAATGAAATTGATGGAAACATATGAAAATGCATATACTGTGTGTACCCTCACTCTGCTAGCAGAACCAAGCATTAGGTGTGAGTCTGGATCAGATATGATGAAAAGTGACTAGTTTGTGTCTGATAACACTGACATTGATAGAAATAGATGAAAATGCATATACCGTGTGTGCCTTCACTCTGCTAGCAGCATCAAGCATTAGGTGTGAGAATGGATCGAATATGACTAAAAGTGACTGGTATGTGTCTGATAACACTGACATTGATAGGAACACATGAAAATGCGTATACTGTGTGTGACTTCACTCTGCTAGCAGAACCAAGCATTAGGTGTGAGTATGGATCGAATATGACGAAAAGTGACTGGTTTGTGTCCGATAACACTGATATTGATAAAAACATATGAAAATGCAAATACTGTGTGTGATTTCACTTTGCTAGCAGAACCAAGCATTAGGTGTGAGTATGGATCGAATATGACGAAAAGTGACAGGTTTGTGTCCGATTACACTGAAATTGATAAAAACAAATGAAAATGCATATACTGTGTGTACCCTCGCTCTGCTAGCAGAACCAAGCATTAGGTGTGAGTCTGCATCGATTCTGATGAAAAGTGACTATTTTGTGTCCCATAACACTGAAATTGATAGAAACACATGAAAATGCACATACTGTGTGTGGCTTCACTCTGCTAGCAGACCCAAGCATTAGGTGTGAGTATGGATCGAATATGACAAAAAGTGACTGGTATGTGTCCGATAACACTGAAATTGATAGAAACATATGAAAATGCATGTACTGTGTGTGCTGTAACTCTGCTACTACAACAGAGCGTTGTGGACGAGTCTGCATCGATTCTGATGAATCGACTATTTTGTGTCCCATAACACTGAAACTGATAGAAACACATGAAAATGCATATACGGTGTGTGCCTTCATTCTGCTAGCAGCACCAAGCATCAGGTGTGAGTATGGATCGAATATGAAGAAAAGTGACTGGTATATGTCCGATAACACTGAAATTGAAAGAAACATATGAAAATGCATGTACTGTGTGTGCCGTAACTCTGCTACTACAACAGAGCGTTGTGCACGAGTCTGCATCGATTCTGATGAAAAGTGACTATTTTGTTTCCGATAACACTGAAATTGATAGAAACACATGAAAATGCATATACTGTGTGTGACTTCACTCCGCTTGCAGAACCAAGCATTAGGTGTGAGTATGGATCGAATATGACGAAAAGTGACTGGTATGTGTCCGATAACACTTAAATTGATAAAAACATATGAAAATGCATATACTGTGTGTACCCTCACTCTGCTAGCAGAACCAAGCATTAGGTGTGAGTCTGTATCAATTTTGATGAGAAGTGACTATTTTGTGTCTCATAACACTGAAATTGATAGAAACACATGAAAATGCATACACTGTGTGTGACTTCACTCTGCTAGCAGAACCAAGCATTAGGTGTGAGTATGGATCGAATATGACGAAAAGTGACTGGTATGTGTCCGATAACACTGAAATTGAAAGAAACATATGAAAATGCATATACTGTGTGTGCCCTCACTCTGCTAGCAGAACCAAGCAATAGGTGTGAGTCTGGATCGGATATGATGAAAAGTGACTGGTTTGTGTCCGATAACACTGATATTGATAAAAACATATGAAAATGCAAATACTGTGTGTGATTTCACTTTGCTAGCAGAACCAAGCATTAGGTGTGAGTATGGATCGAATATGACGAAAAGTGACAGGTTTTTGTCCGATTACACTGAAATTGATAAAAACAAATGAAAATGCATATACTGTGTGTACCCTCACTCTGCTAGCAGAACCAAGCATTAGGTGTGAGTCTGGATCGGATATGATGAAAAGTGACTAATTTGTGTCTGATAACACTGAAATTGATAGGAACACATGAAAATGCATATACTGTGTGTGGCTTCACTCTGCTAGCAGAACCAAGCATTAGGTGTGAGTATGGATCGAATATGACGAAAAGTGACTGGTATATGTCCGATAACACTGAAATTGATGGAAACATATGAAAATGCATATACTGTGTGTGCCGTAACTCTGCTAACACTGAAATTGGTGAAAACTTATGAAAATGCATATACTGTGTGTACCCTCACTCTGCTAGCAGAACCAAGCATTAGGTGTGAGTCTGCATCGATTCTGATGAAAAGTTACTATTTTGTGTCCCATTACACTGAAATTGAAAGAAACAAATGAAAATGCATATACTGTGTGTACCCTCACTCTGCTAGCAGAACCAAGCATTAGGTGTGAGTCTGCATCGATTCTGATGAAAAGTGACTATTTTGTGTCCCATTACACTGAAATTGATAGAAACACATGAAAATGCATATACTGTGAGTGACTTCACTCTGCTAGCAGCACCAAGCATTAGGTGTGAGTATGGATCGAATATGACAAAAAGTGACTGGTATGTGTCCGATAACACTGAAATTGATGGAAACACATGAAAATGCATATACTGTGTGTGCCCTCACTCTGCTAGCAGAACCAAGCAATAGGTGTGAGTCTGGATCGGATATGATGAAAAGTGACTGGTTTGTGTCCGATAACACTGATATTGATAAAAACATATGAAAATGCAAATACTGTGTGTGATTTCACTTTGCTAGCAGAACCAAGCATTAGGTGTGAGTATGGATCGAATATGACGAAAAGTGACAGGTTTTTGTCCGATTACACTGAAATTGATAAAAACAAATGAAAATGCATATACTGTGTGTACCCTCACTCTGCTAGCAGAACCAAGCATTAGGTGTGAGTCTGGATCGGATAAGATGAAAAGTGACTAATTTGTGTCTGATAACACTGAAATTGATAGGAACACATGAAAATGCATATACTGTGTGTGGCTTCACTCTGCTAGCAGAACCAAGCATTAGGTGTGAGTATGGATCGATTATGACGAAAAGTGACTGGTATATGTCCGATAACACTGAAATTGATGGAAACATATGAAAATGCATATACTGTGTGTGCCGTAACTCTGCTAACACTGAAATTGGTGAAAACATATGAAAATGCATATACTGTGTGTACCCTCACTCTGCTAGCAGAACCAAGCATTAGGTGTGAGTCTGCATCGATTCTGATGAAAAGTGACTATTTTGTGTCCCATTACACTGAAATTGAAAGAAACAAATGAAAATGCATATACTGTGTGTACCCTCACTCTGCTAGCAGAACCAAGCATTAGGTGTGAGTCTGCATCGATTCTGATGAAAAGTGACTATTTTGTGTCCCATTACACTGAAATTGATAGAAACAAATGAAAATGCATATACTGTGTGTACACTCACTCTGCTAGCAGAACCAAGCATTAGGTGTGAGTCTGGATCGGATATGATGAAAAGTGACTGGTATGTGTCCGATAACACTTAAATTGATAAAAACATATGAAAATGCATATACTGTGTGTACCCTCACTCTGCTAGCAGAACCAAGCATTAGGTGTGAGTCTGGATCGGATATGATGAAAAGTGACTAGTTTGTGTCTGATAACACTGAAATTGATAGAAACACATGAAAATGCATATTCTGTGTGTGCCGTAACTCTGCTACTACAACAGAGCGTTTTGCACGAGTCTGCATCGATTCTGATGAAAAGTGACTATTTTGTGTCCGATAACACTGAAATTGATAGAAACACATGAAAATGCATATACTGTGTGTGACTTCACTCTGCTTGCAGAACCAAGCATTAGGTGTGAGTATGGATCGAATATGACGAAAAGTGACTGGTATGTGTCCGATAACACTTAAATTGATAAAAACATATGAAAATGCATATACTGTGTGTACCCTCACTCTGCTAGCAGAACCAAGCATTAGGTGTGAGTCTGGATCGGATATGATGAAAAGTGACTAGTTTGTGTCTGATAACACTGAAATTGAAAGAAACATATGAAAATGCATATACGGTGTGTGCCTTCATTCTGCTAGCAGCACCAAGCATTAGGTGTGAAAATGGATCGAATATGACGAAAAGTGACTGGTTTGTGTCCGATAACACTGAAATTGATGGAAACATATGAAAATGCATATACTGTGTGTACCCTCACTCTGCTAGCAGAACCAAGCATTAGGTGTGAGTCTGCATCGATTCTGATGAAAAGTGACTATTTTGTGTCCCATAACACTGAAATTGATAGAAACACATGAAAATGCACATACTGTGTGTGGCTTCACTCTGCTAGCAGACCCAAGCATTAGGTGTGAGTATGGATCGAATATGACAAAAAGTGACTGGTATGTGTCCGATAACACTGAAATTGATAGAAACATATGAAAATGCATGTACTGTGTGTGCTGTAACTCTCCTACTACAACAGAGCGTTGTGGACGAGTCTGCATCGATTCTGATGAATCGACTATTTTGTGTCCCATAACACTGAAATTGATAGAAACACATGAAAATGCATATACGGTGTGTGCCTTCATTCTGCTAGCAGCACCAAGCATCAGGTGTGAGTCTGGATCGGATATGATGAAAAGTGACTGGTTTGTGTCCGATAACACTGATATTGATAAAAACATATGAAAATGCAAATACTGTGTGTGATTTCACTTTGCTAGCAGAACCAAGCATTAGGTGTGAGTATGGATCGAATATGACGAAAAGTGACAGGTTTTTGTCCGATTACACTGAAATTGATAAAAACAAATGAAAATGCATATACTGTGTGTACCCTCACTCTGCTAGCAGAACCAAGCATTAGGTGTGAGTCTGGATCGGATATGATGAAAAGTGACTAATTTGTGTCTGATAACACTGAAATTGATAGGAACACATGAAAATGCATATACTGTGTGTGGCTTCACTCTGCTAGCAGAACCAAGCATTAGGTGTGAGTATGGATCGAATATGACGAAAAGTGACTGGTATATGTCCGATAACACTGAAATTGATGGAAACATATGAAAATGCATATACTGTGTGTGCCGTAACTCTGCTAACACTGAAATTGGTGAAAACTTATGAAAATGCATATACTGTGTGTACCCTCACTCTGCTAGCAGAACCAAGCATTAGGTGTGAGTCTGCATCGATTCTGATGAAAAGTTACTATTTTGTGTCCCATTACACTGAAATTGAAAGAAACAAATGAAAATGCATATACTGTGTGTACCCTCACTCTGCTAGCAGAACCAAGCATTAGGTGTGAGTCTGCATCGATTCTGATGAAAAGTGACTATTTTGTGTCCCATTACACTGAAATTGATAGAAACACATGAAAATGCATATACTGTGAGTGACTTCACTCTGCTAGCAGCACCAAGCATTAGGTGTGAGTATGGATCGAATATGACAAAAAGTGACTGGTATGTGTCCGATAACACTGAAATTGATGGAAACACATGAAAATGCATATACTGTGTGTGCCCTCACTCTGCTAGCAGAACCAAGCAATAGGTGTGAGTCTGGATCGGATATGATGAAAAGTGACTGGTTTGTGTCCGATAACACTGATATTGATAAAAACATATGAAAATGCAAATACTGTGTGTGATTTCACTTTGCTAGCAGAACCAAGCATTAGGTGTGAGTATGGATCGAATATGACGAAAAGTGACAGGTTTTTGTCCGATTACACTGAAATTGATAAAAACAAATGAAAATGCATATACTGTGTGTACCCTCACTCTGCTAGCAGAACCAAGCATTAGGTGTGAGTCTGGATCGGATAAGATGAAAAGTGACTAATTTGTGTCTGATAACACTGAAATTGATAGGAACACATGAAAATGCATATACTGTGTGTGGCTTCACTCTGCTAGCAGAACCAAGCATTAGGTGTGAGTATGGATCGATTATGACGAAAAGTGACTGGTATATGTCCGATAACACTGAAATTGATGGAAACATATGAAAATGCATATACTGTGTGTGCCGTAACTCTGCTAACACTGAAATTGGTGAAAACATATGAAAATGCATATACTGTGTGTACCCTCACTCTGCTAGCAGAACCAAGCATTAGGTGTGAGTCTGCATCGATTCTGATGAAAAGTGACTATTTTGTGTCCCATTACACTGAAATTGAAAGAAACAAATGAAAATGCATATACTGTGTGTACCCTCACTCTGCTAGCAGAACCAAGCATTAGGTGTGAGTCTGCATCGATTCTGATGAAAAGTGACTATTTTGTGTCCCATTACACTGAAATTGATAGAAACAAATGAAAATGCATATACTGTGTGTACACTCACTCTGCTAGCAGAACCAAGCATTAGGTGTGAGTCTGGATCGGATATGATGAAAAGTGACTGGTATGTGTCCGATAACACTTAAATTGATAAAAACATATGAAAATGCATATACTGTGTGTACCCTCACTCTGCTAGCAGAACCAAGCATTAGGTGTGAGTCTGGATCGGATATGATGAAAAGTGACTAGTTTGTGTCTGATAACACTGAAATTGATAGAAACACATGAAAATGCATATTCTGTGTGTGCCGTGACTCTGCTACTACAACAGAGCGTTTTGCACGAGTCTGCATCGATTCTGATGAAAAGTGACTATTTTGTGTCCGATAACACTGAAATTGATAGAAACACATGAAAATGCATATACTGTGTGTGACTTCACTCTGCTTGCAGAACCAAGCATTAGGTGTGAGTATGGATCGAATATGACGAAAAGTGACTGGTATGTGTCCGATAACACTTAAATTGATAAAAACATATGAAAATGCATATACTGTGTGTACCCTCACTCTGCTAGCAGAACCAAGCATTAGGTGTGAGTCTGGATCGGATATGATGAAAAGTGACTAGTTTGTGTCTGATAACACTGAAATTGAAAGAAACATATGAAAATGCATATACGGTGTGTGCCTTCATTCTGCTAGCAGCACCAAGCATTAGGTGTGAAAATGGATCGAATATGACGAAAAGTGACTGGTTTGTGTCCGATAACACTGAAATTGATGGAAACATATGAAAATGCATATACTGTGTGTACCCTCACTCTGCTAGCAGAACCAAGCATTAGGTGTGAGTCTGCATCGATTCTGATGAAAAGTGACTATTTTGTGTCCCATAACACTGAAATTGATAGAAACACATGAAAATGCACATACTGTGTGTGGCTTCACTCTGCTAGCAGACCCAAGCATTAGGTGTGAGTATGGATCGAATATGACAAAAAGTGACTGGTATGTGTCCGATAACACTGAAATTGATAGAAACATATGAAAATGCATGTACTGTGTGTGCTGTAACTCTGCTACTACAACAGAGCGTTGTGGACGAGTCTGCATCGATTCTGATGAATCGACTATTTTGTGTCCCATAACACTGAAATTGATAGAAACACATGAAAATGCATATACGGTGTGTGCCTTCATTCTGCTAGCAGCACCAAGCATCAGGTGTGAGTATGGATCGAATATGAAGAAAAGTGACTGGTATATGTCCGATAACACTGAAATTGAAAGAAACATATGAAAATGCATGTACTGTGTGTGCCGTAACTCTGCTACTACAACAGAGTGTTGTGGATGAGTCTGCATCGATTCTGATGAAAAGTGACTGTTTTGTGTCCCATAACACTGAAATTGATAGAAAAGTGACTGGTTTGTGTCCGATAACCCTGAATTGATGGAAACATATGAAAATGTATATACTGTGTGTGCCGTGACTCTGCTAGCAGAACCAAGCATTAGGTGTGAGTCTGGATCGAATATGACGATAAGTGACTGGTATGTGTCCGATAACACTGAAATTGGTAAAAACATATGAAAATGCATATACTGTGTGTACCCTCACTCTGCTAGCAGAACCAAGCATTAGGTGTGAGTCTGCATCGATTCTGATGAAAAGTGAAAATTTTGTGTCCCATTACACTGAAATTGATAGAAACACATGAAAATGCATATTCTGTGTGTGCCTTCACTCCGCTAGCAGAACCAAGCATTAGGTGTGAGTCTGGATCGGATATGATGAAAAGTGACTAGTTTGTGTCCGATAACACTGAAATTGAAAGAAACATATGAAAATGCATGTACTGTGTGTGCCGTAACTCTGCTACTACAACAGAGCGTTTTGCATGAGTCTGCATCGATTCTGATGAAAAGTGACTATTTTGTGTCCGATAACACTGAAATTGATAGAAACAAATGAAAATGCATATACTGTGTGTACCCTCACTCTGCTAGCAGAACCAAGCATTAGGTGTGAGTCTGGATCGGATATGATGAAAACTGACTAGTTTGTGTCTGATAACAGTGACATTGATAGAAATACATGAAAATGCATATACGGTGTGTGCCTTCACTCTGCTAGCAGCACCAAGCATTAGGTGTGAGTATGGATCGAATATGACGAAAAGTGACTGGTATATGTCCGAAAATACTGAAATTGAAAGAAACATATGAAAATGCATGTACTGTGTGTGCTGTAACTCTTTTACTACAAGAGAGCGTTGTGGACGAGTCTGCATCGATTCTGATGAAAAGTGACTGTTTTGTGTCCCATAACACTGAAATTGATAGAAACACATGAAAATGTGTATACTGTGTGTGACTTCACTCTGCTAGCAGAACCAAGCATTAGGTGTGAGTATGGATCGAATATGACGAAAAGTGACTGGTATATGTCCGATAACACTGAAATTGATGGAAACATATGAAAATGCATATACTGTGTGTGCCGTAACTCTGCTAGCAGAACCAAGCATTAGGTGCGAGTCTGGATCGTATATGATGAAAAGTGACTAGCTTGTGTCCGATAACACTGAAATTGAAAGAAACATATGAAAATGCATGTACTGTGTGTGCCGTAACTCTGCTACTACAACAGAGCGTTTTGCACGAGTCTGCATCGATTCTGATGAAAAGTGACTATTTTGTGTCCGATAACACTGAAATTGATAGAAACACATGAAAAAGCATATGCTGTGTGTGACTTCACTCTGCTTGCAGAACCAAGCATTAGGTGTGAGTATGGATCGAATATGACAAAAAGTGACTGGTATATGTCCGATAACACTGAAATTGATGGAAACATATGAAAATGCATATACTGTGTGTGCCGTAACTCTGCTAACACTGAAATTGGTGAAAACATATGAAAATGCATATACTGTGTGTACCCTCACTCTGCTAGCAGAACCAAGCATTAGGTGTGAGTCTGCATCGATTCTGATGAAAAGTGACTATTTTGTGTCCCATTACACTGAAATTGATAGAACAAATGAAAATGCATATACTGTGTGTACCCTCACTCTGCTAGCAGAACCAAGCATTAGGTGTGAGTCTGCATCGATTCTGATGAAAAGTGACTATTTTGTGTCCCATTACACTGAAATTGATAGAAACACATGAAAATGCATATACTGTGAGTGACTTCACTCTGCTAGCAGCACCAAGCATTAGGTGTGAGTATGGATCGAATATGACAAAAAGTGACTGGTATGTGTCCGATAACACTGAAATTGATGGAAACACATGAAAATGCATATACTGTGTGTGCCCTCACTCTGCTAGCAGAACCAAGCAATAGGTGTGAGTCTGGATCGGATATGATGAAAAGTGACTGGTTTGTGTCCGATAACACTGATATTGATAAAAACATATGAAAATGCAAATACTGTGTGTGATTTCACTTTGCTAGCAGAACCAAGCATTAGGTGTGAGTATGGATCGAATATGACGAAAAGTGACAGGTTTTTGTCCGATTACACTGAAATTGATAAAAACAAATGAAAATGCATATACTGTGTGTACCCTCACTCTGCTAGCAGAACCAAGCATTAGGTGTGAGTCTGGATCGGATATGATGAAAAGTGACTAATTTGTGTCTGATAACACTGAAATTGATAGGAACACATGAAAATGCATATACTGTGTGTGGCTTCACTCTGCTAGCAGAACCAAGCATTAGGTGTGAGTATGGATCGAATATGACGAAAAGTGACTGGTATATGTCCGATAACACTGAAATTGATGGAAACATATGAAAATGCATATACTGTGTGTGCCGTAACTCTGCTAACACTGAAATTGGTGAAAACATATGAAAATGCATATACTGTGTGTACCCTCACTCTGCTAGCAGAACCAAGCATTAGGTGTGAGTCTGCATCGATTCTGATGAAAAGTGACTATTTTGTGTCCCATTACACTGAAATTGATAGAAACAAATGAAAATGCATATACTGTGTGTACCCTCACTCTGCTAGCAGAACCAAGCATTAGGTGTGAGTCTGCATCGATTCTGATGAAAAGTGACTATTTTGTGTCCCATTACACTGAAATTGATAGAAACAAATGAAAATGCATATACTGTGTGTACACTCACTCTGCTAGCAGAACCAAGCATTAGGTGTGAGTCTGGATCGGATATGATGAAAAGTGACTGGTATGTGTCCGATAACACTTAAATTGATAAAAACATATGAAAATGCATATACTGTGTGTACCCTCACTCTGCTAGCAGAACCAAGCATTAGGTGTGAGTCTGGATCGGATATGATGAAAAGTGACTAGTTTGTGTCTGATAACACTGAAATTGATAGAAACACATGAAAATGCATATTCTGTGTGTGCCGTAACTCTGCTACTACAACAGAGCGTTTTGCACGAGTCTGCATCGATTCTGATGAAAAGTGACTATTTTGTGTCCGATAACACTGAAATTGATAGAAACACATGAAAAAGCATATGCTGTGTGTGACTTCACTCTGCTTGCAGAACCAAGCATTAGGTGTGAGTATGGATCGAATATGACAAAAAGTGACTGGTATATGTCCGATAACACTGAAATTGATGGAAACATATGAAAATGCATATACTGTGTGTGCCGTAACTCTGCTAACACTGAAATTGGTGAAAACATATGAAAATGCATATACTGTGTGTACCCTCACTCTGCTAGCAGAACCAAGCATTAGGTGTGAGTCTGCATCGATTCTGATGAAAAGTGACTATTTTGTGTCCCATTACACTGAAATTGATAGAACAAATGAAAATGCATATACTGTGTGTACCCTCACTCTGCTAGCAGAACCAAGCATTAGGTGTGAGTCTGCATCGATTCTGATGAAAAGTGACTATTTTGTGTCCCATTACACTGAAATTGATAGAAACACATGAAAATGCATATACTGTGAGTGACTTCACTCTGCTAGCAGCACCAAGCATTAGGTGTGAGTATGGATCGAATATGACAAAAAGTGACTGGTATGTGTCCGATAACACTGAAATTGATGGAAACACATGAAAATGCATATACTGTGTGTGCCCTCACTCTGCTAGCAGAACCAAGCAATAGGTGTGAGTCTGGATCGGATATGATGAAAAGTGACTGGTTTGTGTCCGATAACACTGATATTGATAAAAACATATGAAAATGCAAATACTGTGTGTGATTTCACTTTGCTAGCAGAACCAAGCATTAGGTGTGAGTATGGATCGAATATGACGAAAAGTGACAGGTTTTTGTCCGATTACACTGAAATTGATAAAAACAAATGAAAATGCATATACTGTGTGTACCCTCACTCTGCTAGCAGAACCAAGCATTAGGTGTGAGTCTGGATCGGATATGATGAAAAGTGACTAATTTGTGTCTGATAACACTGAAATTGATAGGAACACATGAAAATGCATATACTGTGTGTGGCTTCACTCTGCTAGCAGAACCAAGCATTAGGTGTGAGTATGGATCGAATATGACGAAAAGTGACTGGTATATGTCCGATAACACTGAAATTGATGGAAACATATGAAAATGCATATACTGTGTGTGCCGTAACTCTGCTAACACTGAAATTGGTGAAAACATATGAAAATGCATATACTGTGTGTACCCTCACTCTGCTAGCAGAACCAAGCATTAGGTGTGAGTCTGCATCGATTCTGATGAAAAGTGACTATTTTGTGTCCCATTACACTGAAATTGATAGAAACAAATGAAAATGCATATACTGTGTGTACCCTCACTCTGCTAGCAGAACCAAGCATTAGGTGTGAGTCTGCATCGATTCTGATGAAAAGTGACTATTTTGTGTCCCATTACACTGAAATTGATAGAAACAAATGAAAATGCATATACTGTGTGTACACTCACTCTGCTAGCAGAACCAAGCATTAGGTGTGAGTCTGGATCGGATATGATGAAAAGTGACTGGTATGTGTCCGATAACACTTAAATTGATAAAAACATATGAAAATGCATATACTGTGTGTACCCTCACTCTGCTAGCAGAACCAAGCATTAGGTGTGAGTCTGGATCGGATATGATGAAAAGTGACTAGTTTGTGTCTGATAACACTGAAATTGATAGAAACACATGAAAATGCATATTCTGTGTGTGCCGTAACTCTGCTACTACAACAGAGCGTTTTGCACGAGTCTGCATCGATTCTGATGAAAAGTGACTATTTTGTGTCCGATAACACTGAAATTGATAGAAACACATGAAAAAGCATATGCTGTGTGTGACTTCACTCTGCTTGCAGAACCAAGCATTAGGTGTGAGTATGGATCGAATATGACAAAAAGTGACTGGTATATGTCCGATAACACTGAAATTGATGGAAACATATGAAAATGCATATACTGTGTGTGCCGTAACTCTGCTAACACTGAAATTGGTGAAAACATATGAAAATGCATATACTGTGTGTACCCTCACTCTGCTAGCAGAACCAAGCATTAGGTGTGAGTCTGCATCGATTCTGATGAAAAGTGACTATTTTGTGTCCCATTACACTGAAATTGATAGAACAAATGAAAATGCATATACTGTGTGTACCCTCACTCTGCTAGCAGAACCAAGCATTAGGTGTGAGTCTGCATCGATTCTGATGAAAAGTGACTATTTTGTGTCCCATTACACTGAAATTGATAGAAACACATGAAAATGCATATACTGTGAGTGACTTCACTCTGCTAGCAGCACCAAGCATTAGGTGTGAGTATGGATCGAATATGACAAAAAGTGACTGGTATGTGTCCGATAACACTGAAATTGATGGAAACACATGAAAATGCATATACTGTGTGTGCCCTCACTCTGCTAGCAGAACCAAGCAATAGGTGTGAGTCTGGATCGGATATGATGAAAAGTGACTGGTTTGTGTCCGATAACACTGATATTGATAAAAACATATGAAAATGCAAATACTGTGTGTGATTTCACTTTGCTAGCAGAACCAAGCATTAGGTGTGAGTATGGATCGAATATGACGAAAAGTGACAGGTTTTTGTCCGATTACACTGAAATTGATAAAAACAAATGAAAATGCATATACTGTGTGTACCCTCACTCTGCTAGCAGAACCAAGCATTAGGTGTGAGTCTGGATCGGATATGATGAAAAGTGACTAATTTGTGTCTGATAACACTGAAATTGATAGGAACACATGAAAATGCATATACTGTGTGTGGCTTCACTCTGCTAGCAGAACCAAGCATTAGGTGTGAGTATGGATCGAATATGACGAAAAGTGACTGGTATATGTCCGATAACACTGAAATTGATGGAAACATATGAAAATGCATATACTGTGTGTGCCGTAACTCTGCTAACACTGAAATTGGTGAAAACATATGAAAATGCATATACTGTGTCTACCCTCACTCTGCTAGCAGAACCAAGCATTAGGTGTGAGTCTGCATCGATTCTGATGAAAAGTGACTATTTTGTGTCCCATTACACTGAAATTGATAGAAACAAATGAAAATGCATATACTGTGTGTACCCTCACTCTGCTAGCAGAACCAAGCATTAGGTGTGAGTCTGCATCGATTCTGATGAAAAGTGACTATTTTGTGTCCCATTACACTGAAATTGATAGAAACAAATGAAAATGCATATACTGTGTGTACACTCACTCTGCTAGCAGAACCAAGCATTAGGTGTGAGTCTGGATCGGATATGATGAAAAGTGACTGGTATGTGTCCGATAACACTTAAATTGATAAAAACATATGAAAATGCATATACTGTGTGTACCCTCACTCTGCTAGCAGAACCAAGCATTAGGTGTGAGTCTGGATCGGATATGATGAAAAGTGACTAGTTTGTGTCTGATAACACTGAAATTGATAGAAACACATGAAAATGCATATTCTGTGTGTGCCGTAACTCTGCTACTACAACAGAGCGTTTTGCACGAGTCTGCATCGATTCTGATGAAAAGTGACTATTTTGTGTCCGATAACACTGAAATTGATAGAAACACATGAAAATGCATATACTGTGTGTGACTTCACTCTGCTTGCAGAACCAAGCATTAGGTGTGAGTATGGATCGAATATGACGAAAAGTGACTGGTATGTGTCCGATAACACTTAAATTGATAAAAACATATGAAAATGCATATACTGTGTGTACCCTCACTCTGCTAGCAGAACCAAGCATTAGGTGTGAGTCTGGATCGGATATGATGAAAAGTGACTAGTTTGTGTCTGATAACACTGAAATTGAAAGAAACATATGAAAATGCATATACGGTGTGTGCCTTCATTCTGCTAGCAGCACCAAGCATTAGGTGTGAAAATGGATCGAATATGACGAAAAGTGACTGGTTTGTGTCCGATAACACTGAAATTGATGGAAACATATGAAAATGCATATACTGTGTGTACCCTCACTCTGCTAGCAGAACCAAGCATTAGGTGTGAGTCTGCATCGATTCTGATGAAAAGTGACTATTTTGTGTCCCATAACACTGAAATTGATAGAAACACATGAAAATGCACATACTGTGTGTGGCTTCACTCTGCTAGCAGACCCAAGCATTAGGTGTGAGTATGGATCGAATATGACAAAAAGTGACTGGTATGTGTCCGATAACACTGAAATTGATAGAAACATATGAAAATGCATGTACTGTGTGTGCTGTAACTCTGCTACTACAACAGAGCGTTGTGGACGAGTCTGCATCGATTCTGATGAATCGACTATTTTATGTCCCATAACACTGAAATTCATAGAAACACATGAAAATGCATATACGGTGTGTGCCATCATTCTGCTAGCAGCACCAAGCATCAGGTGTGAGTATGGATCGAATATGAAGAAAAGTGACTGGTATATGTCCGATAACACTGAAATTGAAAGAAACATATGAAAATGCATATACTGTGTGTGCCCTCACTCTGCTAGCAGAACCAAGCAATAGGTGTGAGTCTGGATCGGATATGATGAAAAGTGACTGGTTTGTGTCCGATAACACTGATATTGATAAAAACATATGAAAATGCAAATACTGTGTGTGATTTCACTTTGCTAGCAGAACCAAGCATTAGGTGTGAGTATGGATCGAATATGACGAAAAGTGACAGGTTTTTGTCCGATTACACTGAAATTGATAAAAACAAATGAAAATGCATATACTGTGTGTACCCTCACTCTGCTAGCAGAACCAAGCATTAGGTGTGAGTCTGGATCGGATATGATGAAAAGTGACTAATTTGTGTCTGATAACACTGAAATTGATAGGAACACATGAAAATGCATATACTGTGTGTGGCTTCACTCTGCTAGCAGAACCAAGCATTAGGTGTGAGTATGGATCGAATATGACGAAAAGTGACTGGTATATGTCCGATAACACTGAAATTGATGGAAACATATGAAAATGCATATACTGTGTGTGCCGTAACTCTGCTAACACTGAAATTGGTGAAAACTTATGAAAATGCATATACTGTGTGTACCCTCACTCTGCTAGCAGAACCAAGCATTAGGTGTGAGTCTGCATCGATTCTGATGAAAAGTTACTATTTTGTGTCCCATTACACTGAAATTGAAAGAAACAAATGAAAATGCATATACTGTGTGTACCCTCACTCTGCTAGCAGAACCAAGCATTAGGTGTGAGTCTGCATCGATTCTGATGAAAAGTGACTATTTTGTGTCCCATTACACTGAAATTGATAGAAACACATGAAAATGCATATACTGTGAGTGACTTCACTCTGCTAGCAGCACCAAGCATTAGGTGTGAGTATGGATCGAATATGACAAAAAGTGACTGGTATGTGTACGATAACACTGAAATTGATGGAAACACATGAAAATGCATATACTGTGTGTGCCCTCACTCTGCTAGCAGAACCAAGCAATAGGTGTGAGTCTGGATCGGATATGATGAAAAGTGACTGGTTTGTGTCCGATAACACTGATATTGATAAAAACATATGAAAATGCAAATACTGTGTGTGATTTCACTTTGCTAGCAGAACCAAGCATTAGGTGTGAGTATGGATCGAATATGACGAAAAGTGACAGGTTTTTGTCCGATTACACTGAAATTGATAAAAACAAATGAAAATGCATATACTGTGTGTACCCTCACTCTGCTAGCAGAACCAAGCATTAGGTGTGAGTCTGGATCGGATAAGATGAAAAGTGACTATTTTGTGTCCCATAACACTGAAATTGATAGAAACACATGAAAATGCACATACTGTGTGTGGCTTCACTCTGCTAGCAGACCCAAGCATTAGGTGTGAGTATGGATCGAATATGACAAAAAGTGACTGGTATGTGTCCGATAACACTGAAATTGATAGAAACATATGAAAATGCATGTACTGTGTGTGCTGTAACTCTGCTACTACAACAGAGCGTTGTGGACGAGTCTGCATCGATTCTGATGAATCGACTATTTTATGTCCCATAACACTGAAATTCATAGAAACACATGAAAATGCATATACGGTGTGTGCCATCATTCTGCTAGCAGCACCAAGCATCAGGTGTGAGTATGGATCGAATATGAAGAAAAGTGACTGGTATATGTCCGATAACACTGAAATTGAAAGAAACATATGAAAATGCATATACTGTGTGTGCCCTCACTCTGCTAGCAGAACCAAGCAATAGGTGTGAGTCTGGATCGGATATGATGAAAAGTGACTGGTTTGTGTCCGATAACACTGATATTGATAAAAACATATGAAAATGCAAATACTGTGTGTGATTTCACTTTGCTAGCAGAACCAAGCATTAGGTGTGAGTATGGATCGAATATGACGAAAAGTGACAGGTTTTTGTCCGATTACACTGAAATTGATAAAAACAAATGAAAATGCATATACTGTGTGTACCCTCACTCTGCTAGCAGAACCAAGCATTAGGTGTGAGTCTGGATCGGATATGATGAAAAGTGACTAATTTGTGTCTGATAACACTGAAATTGATAGGAACACATGAAAATGCATATACTGTGTGTGGCTTCACTCTGCTAGCAGAACCAAGCATTAGGTGTGAGTATGGATCGAATATGACGAAAAGTGACTGGTATATGTCCGATAACACTGAAATTGATGGAAACATATGAAAATGCATATACTGTGTGTGCCGTAACTCTGCTAACACTGAAATTGGTGAAAACTTATGAAAATGCATATACTGTGTGTACCCTCACTCTGCTAGCAGAACCAAGCATTAGGTGTGAGTCTGCATCGATTCTGATGAAAAGTTACTATTTTGTGTCCCATTACACTGAAATTGAAAGAAACAAATGAAAATGCATATACTGTGTGTACCCTCACTCTGCTAGCAGAACCAAGCATTAGGTGTGAGTCTGCATCGATTCTGATGAAAAGTGACTATTTTGTGTCCCATTACACTGAAATTGATAGAAACACATGAAAATGCATATACTGTGAGTGACTTCACTCTGCTAGCAGCACCAAGCATTAGGTGTGAGTATGGATCGAATATGACAAAAAGTGACTGGTATGTGTCCGATAACACTGAAATTGATGGAAACACATGAAAATGCATATACTGTGTGTGCCCTCACTCTGCTAGCAGAACCAAGCAATAGGTGTGAGTCTGGATCGGATATGATGAAAAGTGACTGGTTTGTGTCCGATAACACTGATATTGATAAAAACATATGAAAATGCAAATACTGTGTGTGATTTCACTTTGCTAGCAGAACCAAGCATTAGGTGTGAGTATGGATCGAATATGACGAAAAGTGACAGGTTTTTGTCCGATTACACTGAAATTGATAAAAACAAATGAAAATGCATATACTGTGTGTACCCTCACTCTGCTAGCAGAACCAAGCATTAGGTGTGAGTCTGGATCGGATAAGATGAAAAGTGACTAATTTGTGTCTGATAACACTGAAATTGATAGGAACACATGAAAATGCATATACTGTGTGTGGCTTCACTCTGCTAGCAGAACCAAGCATTAGGTGTGAGTATGGATCGAATATGACGAAAAGTGACTGGTATATGTCCGATAACACTGAAATTGATGGAAACATATGAAAATGCATATACTGTGTGTGCCGTAACTCTGCTAACACTGAAATTGGTGAAAACATATGAAAATGCATATACTGTGTGTACCCTCACTCTGCTAGCAGAACCAAGCATTAGGTGTGAGTCTGCATCGATTCTAATGAAAAGTGACTATTTTGTGTCCCATTACACTGAAATTGAAAGAAACAAATGAAAATGCATATACTGTGTGTACCCTCACTCTGCTAGCAGAACCAAGCATTAGGTGTGAGTCTGCATCGATTCTGATGAAAAGTGACTATTTTGTGTCCCATTACACTGAAATTGATAGAAACAAATGAAAATGCATATACTGTGTGTACACTCACTCTGCTAGCAGAACCAAGCATTAGGTGTGAGTCTGGATCGGATATGATGAAAAGTGACTGGTATGTGTCCGATAACACTGAAATTGATAAAAACATATGAAAATGCATATACTGTGTGTACCCTCACTCTGCTAGCAGAACCAAGCATTAGGTGTGAGTCTGGATCGGATATGATGAAAAGTGACTAGTTTGTGTCTGATAACACTGAAATTGATAGAAACACATGAAAATGCATATTCTGTGTGTGCCGTAACTCTGCTACTACAACAGAGCGTTTTGCACGAGTCTGCATCGATTCTGATGAAAAGTGACTATTTTGTGTCCGATAACACTGAAATTGATAGAAACACATGAAAATGCATATGCTGTGTGTGACTTCACTCTGCTTGCAGAACCAAGCATTAGGTGTGAGTATGGATCGAATATGACAAAAAGTGACTGGTATATGTCCGATAACACTGAAATTGATGGAAACATATGAAAATGCATATACTGTGTGTGCCGTAACTCTGCTAACACTGAAATTGGTGAAAACATATGAAAATGCATATACTGTGTGTACCCTCACTCTGCTAGCAGAACCAAGCATTAGGTGTGAGTCTGCATCGATTCTGATGAAAAGTGACTATTTTGTGTCCCATTACACTGAAATTGATAGAAACACATGAAAATGCATATACTGTGAGTGACTTCACTCTGCTAGCAGCACCAAGCATTAGGTGTGAGTATGGATCGAATATGACAAAAAGTGACTGGTATGTGTCCGATAACACTGAAATTGATGGAAACACATGAAAATGCATATACTGTGTGTGCCCTCACTCTGCTAGCAGAACCAAGCAATAGGTGTGAGTCTGGATCGGATATGATGAAAAGTGACTGGTTTGTGTCCGATAACACTGATATTGATAAAAACATATGAAAATGCAAATACTGTGTGTGATTTCACTTTGCTAGCAGAACCAAGCATTAGGTGTGAGTATGGATCGAATATGACGAAAAGTGACAGGTTTTTGTCCGTTTACACTGAAATTGATAAAAACAAATGAAAATGCATATACTGTGTGTACCCTCACTCTGCTAGCAGAACCAAGCATTAGGTGTGAGTCTGGATCGGATAAGATGAAAAGTGACTAATTTGTGTCTGATAACACTGAAATTGATAGGAACACATGAAAATGCATATACTGTGTGTGGCTTCACTCTGCTAGCAGAACCAAGCATTAGGTGTGAGTCTGGATCGGATATGATGAAAAGTGACTGGTATGTGTCCGATAACACTTAAATTGATAAAAACATATGAAAATGCATATACTGTGTGTACCCTCACTCTGCTAGCAGAACCAAGCATTAGGTGTGAGTCTGGATCGGATATGATGAAAAGTGACTAGTTTGTGTCTGATAACACTGAAATTGATAGAAACACATGAAAATGCATATTCTGTGTGTGCCGTAACTCTGCTACTACAACAGAGCGTTTTGCACGAGTCTGCATCGATTCTGATGAAAAGTGACTATTTTGTGTCCGATAACACTGAAATTGATAGAAACACATGAAAATGCATATACTGTGTGTGACTTCACTCTGCTTGCAGAACCAAGCATTAGGTGTGAGTATGGATCGAATATGACGAAAAGTGACTGGTATGTGTCCGATAACACTTAAATTGATAAAAACATATGAAAATGCATATACTGTGTGTACCCTCACTCTGCTAGCAGAACCAAGCATTAGGTGTGAGTCTGGATCGGATATGATGAAAAGTGACTAGTTTGTGTCTGATAACACTGAAATTGAAAGAAACATATGAAAATGCATATACGGTGTGTGCCTTCATTCTGCTAGCAGCACCAAGCATTAGGTGTGAAAATGGATCGAATATGACGAAAAGTGACTGGTTTGTGTCCGATAACACTGAAATTGATGGAAACATATGAAAATGCATATACTGTGTGTACCCTCACTCTGCTAGCAGAACCAAGCATTAGGTGTGAGTCTGCATCGATTCTGATGAAAAGTGACTATTTTGTGTCCCATAACACTGAAATTGATAGAAACACATGAAAATGCACATACTGTGTGTGGCTTCACTCTGCTAGCAGACCCAAGCATTAGGTGTGAGTATGGATCGAATATGACAAAAAGTGACTGGTATGTGTCCGATAACACTGAAATTGATAGAAACATATGAAAATGCATGTACTGTGTGTGCTGTAACTCTGCTACTACAACAGAGCGTTGTGGACGAGTCTGCATCGATTCTGATGAATCGACTATTTTATGTCCCATAACACTGAAATTCATAGAAACACATGAAAATGCATATACGGTGTGTGCCATCATTCTGCTAGCAGCACCAAGCATCAGGTGTGAGTATGGATCGAATATGAAGAAAAGTGACTGGTATATGTCCGATAACACTGAAATTGAAAGAAACATATGAAAATGCATATACTGTGTGTGCCCTCACTCTGCTAGCAGAACCAAGCAATAGGTGTGAGTCTGGATCGGATATGATGAAAAGTGACTGGTTTGTGTCCGATAACACTGATATTGATAAAAACATATGAAAATGCAAATACTGTGTGTGATTTCACTTTGCTAGCAGAACCAAGCATTAGGTGTGAGTATGGATCGAATATGACGAAAAGTGACAGGTTTTTGTCCGATTACACTGAAATTGATAAAAACAAATGAAAATGCATATACTGTGTGTACCCTCACTCTGCTAGCAGAACCAAGCATTAGGTGTGAGTCTGGATCGGATATGATGAAAAGTGACTAATTTGTGTCTGATAACACTGAAATTGATAGGAACACATGAAAATGCATATACTGTGTGTGGCTTCACTCTGCTAGCAGAACCAAGCATTAGGTGTGAGTATGGATCGAATATGACGAAAAGTGACTGGTATATGTCCGATAACACTGAAATTGATGGAAACATATGAAAATGCATATACTGTGTGTGCCGTAACTCTGCTAACACTGAAATTGGTGAAAACTTATGAAAATGCATATACTGTGTGTACCCTCACTCTGCTAGCAGAACCAAGCATTAGGTGTGAGTCTGCATCGATTCTGATGAAAAGTTACTATTTTGTGTCCCATTACACTGAAATTGAAAGAAACAAATGAAAATGCATATACTGTGTGTACCCTCACTCTGCTAGCAGAACCAAGCATTAGGTGTGAGTCTGCATCGATTCTGATGAAAAGTGACTATTTTGTGTCCCATTACACTGAAATTGATAGAAACACATGAAAATGCATATACTGTGAGTGACTTCACTCTGCTAGCAGCACCAAGCATTAGGTGTGAGTATGGATCGAATATGACAAAAAGTGACTGGTATGTGTCCGATAACACTGAAATTGATGGAAACACATGAAAATGCATATACTGTGTGTGCCCTCACTCTGCTAGCAGAACCAAGCAATAGGTGTGAGTCTGGATCGGATATGATGAAAAGTGACTGGTTTGTGTCCGATAACACTGATATTGATAAAAACATATGAAAATGCAAATACTGTGTGTGATTTCACTTTGCTAGCAGAACCAAGCATTAGGTGTGAGTATGGATCGAATATGACGAAAAGTGACAGGTTTTTGTCCGATTACACTGAAATTGATAAAAACAAATGAAAATGCATATACTGTGTGTACCCTCACTCTGCTAGCAGAACCAAGCATTAGGTGTGAGTCTGGATCGGATAAGATGAAAAGTGACTAATTTGTGTCTGATAACACTGAAATTGATAGGAACACATGAAAATGCATATACTGTGTGTGGCTTCACTCTGCTAGCAGAACCAAGCATTAGGTGTGAGTATGGATCGAATATGACGAAAAGTGACTGGTATATGTCCGATAACACTGAAATTGATGGAAACATATGAAAATGCATATACTGTGTGTGCCGTAACTCTGCTAACACTGAAATTGGTGAAAACATATGAAAATGCATATACTGTGTGTACCCTCACTCTGCTAGCAGAACCAAGCATTAGGTGTGAGTCTGCATCGATTCTAATGAAAAGTGACTATTTTGTGTCCCATTACACTGAAATTGAAAGAAACAAATGAAAATGCATATACTGTGTGTACCCTCACTCTGCTAGCAGAACCAAGCATTAGGTGTGAGTCTGCATCGATTCTGATGAAAAGTGACTATTTTGTGTCCCATTACACTGAAATTGATAGAAACAAATGAAAATGCATATACTGTGTGTACACTCACTCTGCTAGCAGAACCAAGCATTAGGTGTGAGTCTGGATCGGATATGATGAAAAGTGACTGGTATGTGTCCGATAACACTGAAATTGATAAAAACATATGAAAATGCATATACTGTGTGTACCCTCACTCTGCTAGCAGAACCAAGCATTAGGTGTGAGTCTGGATCGGATATGATGAAAAGTGACTAGTTTGTGTCTGATAACACTGAAATTGATAGAAACACATGAAAATGCATATTCTGTGTGTGCCGTAACTCTGCTACTACAACAGAGCGTTTTGCACGAGTCTGCATCGATTCTGATGAAAAGTGACTATTTTGTGTCCGATAACACTGAAATTGATAGAAACACATGAAAATGCATATACTGTGTGTGACTTCACTCTGCTTGCAGAACCAAGCATTAGGTGTGAGTATGGATCGAATATGACGAAAAGTGACTGGTATGTGTCCGATAACACTTAAATTGATAAAAACATATGAAAATGCATATACTGTGTGTACCCTCACTCTGCTAGCAGAACCAAGCATTAGGTGTGAGTCTGGATCGGATATGATGAAAAGTGACTAGTTTGTGTCTGATAACACTGAAATTGAAAGAAACATATGAAAATGCATATACGGTGTGTGCCTTCATTCTGCTAGCAGCACCAAGCATTAGGTGTGAAAATGGATCGAATATGACGAAAAGTGACTGGTTTGTGTCCGATAACACTGAAATTGATGGAAACATATGAAAATGCATATACTGTGTGTACCCTCACTCTGCTAGCAGAACCAAGCATTAGGTGTGAGTCTGCATCGATTCTGATGAAAAGTGACTATTTTGTGTCCCATAACACTGAAATTGATAGAAACACATGAAAATGCACATACTGTGTGTGGCTTCACTCTGCTAGCAGACCCAAGCATTAGGTGTGAGTATGGATCGAATATGACAAAAAGTGACTGGTATGTGTCCGATAACACTGAAATTGATAGAAACATATGAAAATGCATGTACTGTGTGTGCTGTAACTCTGCTACTACAACAGAGCGTTGTGGACGAGTCTGCATCGATTCTGATGAATCGACTATTTTGTGTCCCATAACACTGAAATTGATAGAAACACATGAAAATGCATATACGGTGTGTGCCTTCATTCTGCTAGCAGCACCAAGCATCAGGTGTGAGTATGGATCGAATATGAAGAAAAGTGACTGGTATATGTCCGATAACACTGAAATTGAAAGAAACATATGAAAATGCATGTACTGTGTGTGCCGTAACTCTGCTACTACAACAGAGTGTTGTGGATGAGTCTGCATCGATTCTGATGAAAAGTGACTGTTTTGTGTCCCATAACACTGAAATTGATAGAAAAGTGACTGGTTTGTGTCCGATAACCCTGAATTGATGGAAACATATGAAAATGTATATACTGTGTGTGCCGTGACTCTGCTAGCAGAACCAAGCATTAGGTGTGAGTCTGGATCGAATATGACGATAAGTGACTGGTATGTGTCCGATAACACTGAAATTGGTAAAAACATATGAAAATGCATATACTGTGTGTACCCTCACTCTGCTAGCAGAACCAAGCATTAGGTGTGAGTCTGCATCGATTCTGATGAAAAGTGAAAATTTTGTGTCCCATTACACTGAAATTGATAGAAACACATGAAAATGCATATTCTGTGTGTGCCTTCACTCCGCTAGCAGAACCAAGCATTAGGTGTGAGTCTGGATCGGATATGATGAAAAGTGACTAGTTTGTGTCCGATAACACTGAAATTGAAAGAAACATATGAAAATGCATGTACTGTGTGTGCCGTAACTCTGCTACTACAACAGAGCGTTTTGCATGAGTCTGCATCGATTCTGATGAAAAGTGACTGTTTTGTGTCCCATAACACTGAAATTGATAGAAAAGTGACTGGTTTGTGTCCGATAACCCTGAATTGATGGAAACATATGAAAATGTATATACTGTGTGTGCCGTGACTCTGCTAGCAGAACCAAGCATTAGGTGTGAGTCTGGATCGAATATGACGATAAGTGACTGGTATGTGTCCGATAACACTGAAATTGGTAAAAACATATGAAAATGCATATACTGTGTGTACCCTCACTCTGCTAGCAGAACCAAGCATTAGGTGTGAGTCTGGATCGGATATGATGAAAAGTGACTAGTTTGTGTCTGATAACAGTGACATTGATAGAAATACATGAAAATGCATATACGGTGTGTGCCTTCACTCTGCTAGCAGCACCAAGCATTAGGTGTGAGTATGGATCGAATATGACGAAAAGTGACTGGTATATGTCCGAAAATACTGAAATTGAAAGAAACATATGAAAATGCATGTACTGTGTGTGCTGTAACTCTTTTACTACAAGAGAGCGTTGTGGACGAGTCTGCATCGATTCTGATGAAAAGTGACTGTTTTGTGTCCCATAACACTGAAATTGATAGAAACACATGAAAATGTGTATACTGTGTGTGACTTCACTCTGCTAGCAGAACCAAGCATTAGGTGTGAGTATGGATCGAATATGACGAAAAGTGACTGGTATATGTCCGATAACACTGAAATTGATGGAAACATATGAAAATGCATATACTGTGTGTGCCGTAACTCTGCTAGCAGAACCAAGCATTAGGTGCGAGTCTGGATCGTATATGATGAAAAGTGACTAGCTTGTGTCCGATAACACTGAAATTGAAAGAAACATATGAAAATGCATGTACTGTGTGTGCCGTAACTCTGCTACTACAACAGAGCGTTTTGCACGAGTCTGCATCGATTCTGATGAAAAGTGACTATTTTGTGTCCGATAACACTGAAATTGATAGAAACACATGAAAAAGCATATGCTGTGTGTGACTTCACTCTGCTTGCAGAACCAAGCATTAGGTGTGAGTCTGGATCGGATATGATGAAAAGTGACTAATTTGTGTCTGATAACACTGAAATTGATAGGAACACATGAAAATGCATATACTGTGTGTGGCTTCACTCTGCTAGCAGAACCAAGCATTAGGTGTGAGTATGGATCGAATATGACAAAAAGTGACTGGTATATGTCCGATAACACTGAAATTGATGGAAACATATGAAAATGCATATACTGTGTGTGCCGTAACTCTGCTAACACTGAAATTGGTGAAAACATATGAAAATGCATATACTGTGTGTACCCTCACTCTGCTAGCAGAACCAAGCATTAGGTGTGAGTCTGCATCGATTCTGATGAAAAGTGACTATTTTGTGTCCCATTACACTGAAATTGATAGAAACAAATGAAAATGCATATACTGTGTGTACCCTCACTCTGCTAGCAGAACCAAGCATTAGGTGTGAGTCTGCATCGATTCTGATGAAAAGTGACTATTTTGTGTCCCATTACACTGAAATTGATAGAAACACATGAAAATGCATATACTGTGAGTGACTTCACTCTGCTAGCAGCACCAAGCATTAGGTGTGAGTATGGATCGAATATGACAAAAAGTGACTGGTATGTGTCCGATAACACTGAAATTGATGGAAACACATGAAAATGCATATACTGTGTGTGCCCTCACTCTGCTAGCAGAACCAAGCAATAGGTGTGAGTCTGGATCGGATATGATGAAAAGTGACTGGTTTGTGTCCGATAACACTGATATTGATAAAAACATATGAAAATGCAAATACTGTGTGTGATTTCACTTTGCTAGCAGAACCAAGCATTAGGTGTGAGTATGGATCGAATATGACGAAAAGTGACAGGTTTTTGTCCGATTACACTGAAATTGATAAAAACAAATGAAAATGCATATACTGTGTGTACCCTCACTCTGCTAGCAGAACCAAGCATTAGGTGTGAGTCTGGATCGGATATGATGAAAAGTGACTAATTTGTGTCTGATAACACTGAAATTGATAGGAACACATGAAAATGCATATACTGTGTGTACCCTCACTCTGCTAGCAGAACCAAGCATTAGGTGTGAGTATGGATCGAATATGACGAAAAGTGACTGGTATATGTCCGATAACACTGAAATTGATGGAAACATATGAAAATGCATATACTGTGTGTGCCGTAACTCTGCTAACACTGAAATTGGTGAAAACATATGAAAATGCATATACTGTGTGTACCCTCACTCTGCTAGCAGAACCAAGCATTAGGTGTGAGTCTGCATCGATTCTGATGAAAAGTGACTATTTTGTGTCCCATTACACTGAAATTGATAGAAACAAATGAAAATGCATATACTGTGTGTACCCTCACACTGCTAGCAGAACCAAGCATTAGGTGTGAGTCTGCATCGATTCTGATGAAAAGTGACTATTTTGTGTCCCATTACACTGAAATTGATAGAAACAAATGAAAATGCATATACTGTGTGTACACTCACTCTGCTAGCAGAACCAAGCATTAGGTGTGAGTCTGGATCGGATATGATGAAAAGTGACTGGTATGTGTCCGATAACACTGAAATTGATAAAAACATATGAAAATGCATATACTGTGTGTACCCTCACTCTGCTAGCAGAACCAAGCATTAGGTGTGAGTCTGGATCGGATATGATGAAAAGTGACTAGTTTGTGTCTGATAACACTGAAATTGATAGAAACACATGAAAATGCATATTCTGTGTGTGCCGTAACTCTGCTACTACAACAGAGCGTTTTGCACGAGTCTGCATCGATTCTGATGAAAAGTGACTATTTTGTGTCCGATAACACTGAAATTGATAGAAACACATGAAAATGCATATACTGTGTGTGACTTCACTCTGCTTGCAGAACCAAGCATTAGGTGTGAGTATGGATCGAATATGACGAAAAGTGACTGGTATGTGTCCGATAACACTTAAATTGATAAAAACATATGAAAATGCATATACTGTGTGTACCCTCACTCTGCTAGCAGAACCAAGCATTAGGTGTGAGTCTGGATCGGATATGATGAAAAGTGACTAGTTTGTGTCTGATAACACTGAAATTGAAAGAAACATATGAAAATGCATATACGGTGTGTGCCTTCATTCTGCTAGCAGCACCAAGCATTAGGTGTGAAAATGGATCGAATATGACGAAAAGTGACTGGTTTGTGTCCGATAACACTGAAATTGATGGAAACATATGAAAATGCATATACTGTGTGTACCCTCACTCTGCTAGCAGAACCAAGCATTAGGTGTGAGTCTGCATCGATTCTGATGAAAAGTGACTATTTTGTGTCCCATAACACTGAAATTGATAGAAACACATGAAAATGCACATACTGTGTGTGGCTTTACTCTGCTAGCAGACCCAAGCATTAGGTGTGAGTATGGATCGAATATGACAAAAAGTGACTGGTATGTGTCCGATAACACTGAAATTGATAGAAACATATGAAAATGCATGTACTGTGTGTGCTGTAACTCTGCTACTACAACAGAGCGTTGTGGACGAGTCTGCATCGATTCTGATGAATCGACTATTTTGTGTCCCATAACACTGAAATTGATAGAAACACATGAAAATGCATATACGGTGTGTGCCTTCATTCTGCTAGCAGCACCAAGCATCAGGTGTGAGTATGGATCGAATATGAAGAAAAGTGACTGGTATATGTCCGATAACACTGAAATTGAAAGAAACATATGAAAATGCATGTACTGTGTGTGCCGTAACTCTGCTACTACAACAGAGTGTTGTGGATGAGTCTGCATCGATTCTGATGAAAAGTGACTGTTTTGTGTCCCATAACACTGAAATTGATAGAAAAGTGACTGGTTTGTGTCCGATAACCCTGAATTGATGGAAACATATGAAAATGTATATACTGTGTGTGCCGTGACTCTGCTAGCAGAACCAAGCATTAGGTGTGAGTCTGGATCGAATATGACGATAAGTGACTGGTATGTGTCCGATAACACTGAAATTGGTAAAAACATATGAAAATGCATATACTGTGTGTACCCTCACTCTGCTAGCAGAACCAAGCATTAGGTGTGAGTCTGGATCGGATATGATGAAAACTGACTAGTTTGTGTCTGATAACAGTGACATTGATAGAAATACATGAAAATGCATATACGGTGTGTGCCTTCACTCTGCTAGCAGCACCAAGCATTAGGTGTGAGTATGGATCGAATATGACGAAAAGTGACTGGTATATGTCCGAAAATACTGAAATTGAAAGAAACATATGAAAATGCATGTACTGTGTGTGCTGTAACTCTTTTACTACAAGAGAGCGTTGTGGACGAGTCTGCATCGATTCTGATGAAAAGTGACTGTTTTGTGTCCCATAACACTGAAATTGATAGAAACACATGAAAATGTGTATACTGTGTGTGACTTCACTCTGCTAGCAGAACCAAGCATTAGGTGTGAGTATGGATCGAATATGACGAAAAGTGACTGGTATATGTCCGATAACACTGAAATTGATGGAAACATATGAAAATGCATATACTGTGTGTGCCGTAACTCTGCTAACACTGAAATTGGTGAAAACATATGAAAATGCATATACTGTGTCTACCCTCACTCTGCTAGCAGAACCAAGCATTAGGTGTGAGTCTGCATCGATTCTGATGAAAAGTGACTATTTTGTGTCCCATTACACTGAAATTGATAGAAACACATGAAAATGCATATACTGTGAGTGACTTCACTCTGCTAGCAGCACCAAGCATTAGGTGTGAGTATGGATCGAATATGACAAAAAGTGACTGGTATGTGTCCGATAACACTGAAATTGATGGAAACACATGAAAATGCATATACTGTGTGTGCCCTCACTCTGCTAGCAGAACCAAGCAATAGGTGTGAGTCTGGATCGGATATGATGAAAAGTGACTGGTGTGTGCCATCATTCTGCTAGCAGCACCAAGCATCAGGTGTGAGTATGGATCGAATATGAAGAAAAGTGACTGGTATATGTCCGATAACACTGAAATTGAAAGAAACATATGAAAATGCATGTACTGTGTGTGCCGTAACTCTGCTACTACAACAGAGCGTTGTGGATGAGTCTGCATCGATTCTGATGAAAAGTGACTGTTTTGTGTCCCATAACACTGAAATTGATAGAAACACATGAAAATGCATATACTGTGTGTGACTTCACTCTGCTAGCAGAACCAAGCATTAGGTGTGAGTATGGATCGAATATGACGAAAAGTGACTGGTATATGTCCGATAACACTGAAATTGATGGAAACATATGAAAATGCATATACTGTGTGTGCCGTAACTCTGCTAGCAGAACCAAGCATTAGGTGTGAGTCTGGATCAATTCTGATGAAAAGTGACAATTTTGTGTCCGATAACACTGAAATTGATGGAAACATATGAAAATGCATATACTGTGTGTGCCGTAACTCTGCTAACACTGAAATTGGTGAAAACATATGAAAATGCATATACTGTGTGTACCCTCACTCTGCTAGCAGAACCAAGCATTAGGTGTGAGTCTGCATCGATTCTGATGAAAAGTGACTATTTTGTGTCCCATTACACTGAAATTGATAGAAACAAATGAAAATGCATATACTGTGTGTACCCTCACTCTGCTAGCAGAACCAAGCATTAGGTGTGAGTCTGCATCGATTCTGATGAAAAGTGACTATTTTGTGTCCCATTACACTGAAATTGATAGAAACACATGAAAATGCATATACTGTGAGTGACTTCACTCTGCTAGCAGCACCAAGCATTAGGTGTGAGTATGGATCGAATATGACAAAAAGTGACTGGTATGTGTCCGATAACACTGAAATTGATGGAAACACATGAAAATGCATATACTGTGTGTGCCCTCACTCTGCTAGCAGAACCAAGCAATAGGTGTGAGTCTGGATCGGATATGATGAAAAGTGACTGGTTTGTGTCCGATAACACTGATATTGATAAAAACATATGAAAATGCAAATACTGTGTGTGATTTCACTTTGCTAGCAGAACCAAGCATTAGGTGTGAGTATGGATCGAATATGACGAAAAGTGACAGGTTTTTGTCCGATTACACTGAAATTGATAAAAACAAATGAAAATGCATATACTGTGTGTACCCTCACTCTGCTAGCAGAACCAAGCATTAGGTGTGAGTCTGGATCGGATATGATGAAAAGTGACTAATTTGTGTCTGATAACACTGAAATTGATAGGAACACATGAAAATGCATATACTGTGTGTACCCTCACTCTGCTAGCAGAACCAAGCATTAGGTGTGAGTATGGATCGAATATGACGAAAAGTGACTGGTATATGTCCGATAACACTGAAATTGATGGAAACATATGAAAATGCATATACTGTGTGTGCCGTAACTCTGCTAACACTGAAATTGGTGAAAACATATGAAAATGCATATACTGTGTGTACCCTCACTCTGCTAGCAGAACCAAGCATTAGGTGTGAGTCTGCATCGATTCTGATGAAAAGTGACTATTTTGTGTCCCATTACACTGAAATTGATAGAAACAAATGAAAATGCATATACTGTGTGTACCCTCACACTGCTAGCAGAACCAAGCATTAGGTGTGAGTCTGCATCGATTCTGATGAAAAGTGACTATTTTGTGTCCCATTACACTGAAATTGATAGAAACAAATGAAAATGCATATACTGTGTGTACACTCACTCTGCTAGCAGAACCAAGCATTAGGTGTGAGTCTGGATCGGATATGATGAAAAGTGACTGGTATGTGTCCGATAACACTGAAATTGATAAAAACATATGAAAATGCATATACTGTGTGTACCCTCACTCTGCTAGCAGAACCAAGCATTAGGTGTGAGTCTGGATCGGATATGATGAAAAGTGACTAGTTTGTGTCTGATAACACTGAAATTGATAGAAACACATGAAAATGCATATTCTGTGTGTGCCGTAACTCTGCTACTACAACAGAGCGTTTTGCACGAGTCTGCATCGATTCTGATGAAAAGTGACTATTTTGTGTCCGATAACACTGAAATTGATAGAAACACATGAAAATGCATATACTGTGTGTGACTTCACTCTGCTTGCAGAACCAAGCATTAGGTGTGAGTATGGATCGAATATGACGAAAAGTGACTGGTATGTGTCCGATAACACTTAAATTGATAAAAACATATGAAAATGCATATACTGTGTGTACCCTCACTCTGCTAGCAGAACCAAGCATTAGGTGTGAGTCTGGATCGGATATGATGAAAAGTGACTAGTTTGTGTCTGATAACACTGAAATTGAAAGAAACATATGAAAATGCATATACGGTGTGTGCCTTCATTCTGCTAGCAGCACCAAGCATTAGGTGTGAAAATGGATCGAATATGACGAAAAGTGACTGGTTTGTGTCCGATAACACTGAAATTGATGGAAACATATGAAAATGCATATACTGTGTGTACCCTCACTCTGCTAGCAGAACCAAGCATTAGGTGTGAGTCTGCATCGATTCTGATGAAAAGTGACTATTTTGTGTCCCATAACACTGAAATTGATAGAAACACATGAAAATGCACATACTGTGTGTGGCTTTACTCTGCTAGCAGACCCAAGCATTAGGTGTGAGTATGGATCGAATATGACAAAAAGTGACTGGTATGTGTCCGATAACACTGAAATTGATAGAAACATATGAAAATGCATGTACTGTGTGTGCTGTAACTCTGCTACTACAACAGAGCGTTGTGGACGAGTCTGCATCGATTCTGATGAATCGACTATTTTGTGTCCCATAACACTGAAATTGATAGAAACACATGAAAATGCATATACGGTGTGTGCCTTCATTCTGCTAGCAGCACCAAGCATCAGGTGTGAGTATGGATCGAATATGAAGAAAAGTGACTGGTATATGTCCGATAACACTGAAATTGAAAGAAACATATGAAAATGCATGTACTGTGTGTGCCGTAACTCTGCTACTACAACAGAGTGTTGTGGATGAGTCTGCATCGATTCTGATGAAAAGTGACTGTTTTGTGTCCCATAACACTGAAATTGATAGAAAAGTGACTGGTTTGTGTCCGATAACCCTGAATTGATGGAAACATATGAAAATGTATATACTGTGTGTGCCGTGACTCTGCTAGCAGAACCAAGCATTAGGTGTGAGTCTGGATCGAATATGACGATAAGTGACTGGTATGTGTCCGATAACACTGAAATTGGTAAAAACATATGAAAATGCATATACTGTGTGTACCCTCACTCTGCTAGCAGAACCAAGCATTAGGTGTGAGTCTGGATCGGATATGATGAAAACTGACTAGTTTGTGTCTGATAACAGTGACATTGATAGAAATACATGAAAATGCATATACGGTGTGTGCCTTCACTCTGCTAGCAGCACCAAGCATTAGGTGTGAGTATGGATCGAATATGACGAAAAGTGACTGGTATATGTCCGAAAATACTGAAATTGAAAGAAACATATGAAAATGCATGTACTGTGTGTGCTGTAACTCTTTTACTACAAGAGAGCGTTGTGGACGAGTCTGCATCGATTCTGATGAAAAGTGACTGTTTTGTGTCCCATAACACTGAAATTGATAGAAACACATGAAAATGTGTATACTGTGTGTGACTTCACTCTGCTAGCAGAACCAAGCATTAGGTGTGAGTATGGATCGAATATGACGAAAAGTGACTGGTATATGTCCGATAACACTGAAATTGATGGAAACATATGAAAATGCATATACTGTGTGTGCCGTAACTCTGCTAACACTGAAATTGGTGAAAACATATGAAAATGCATATACTGTGTCTACCCTCACTCTGCTAGCAGAACCAAGCATTAGGTGTGAGTCTGCATCGATTCTGATGAAAAGTGACTATTTTGTGTCCCATTACACTGAAATTGATAGAAACACATGAAAATGCATATACTGTGAGTGACTTCACTCTGCTAGCAGCACCAAGCATTAGGTGTGAGTATGGATCGAATATGACAAAAAGTGACTGGTATGTGTCCGATAACACTGAAATTGATGGAAACACATGAAAATGCATATACTGTGTGTGCCCTCACTCTGCTAGCAGAACCAAGCAATAGGTGTGAGTCTGGATCGGATATGATGAAAAGTGACTGGTGTGTGCCATCATTCTGCTAGCAGCACCAAGCATCAGGTGTGAGTATGGATCGAATATGAAGAAAAGTGACTGGTATATGTCCGATAACACTGAAATTGAAAGAAACATATGAAAATGCATGTACTGTGTGTGCCGTAACTCTGCTACTACAACAGAGCGTTGTGGATGAGTCTGCATCGATTCTGATGAAAAGTGACTGTTTTGTGTCCCATAACACTGAAATTGATAGAAACACATGAAAATGCATATACTGTGTGTGACTTCACTCTGCTAGCAGAACCAAGCATTAGGTGTGAGTATGGATCGAATATGACGAAAAGTGACTGGTATATGTCCGATAACACTGAAATTGATGGAAACATATGAAAATGCATATACTGTGTGTGCCGTAACTCTGCTAGCAGAACCAAGCATTAGGTGTGAGTCTGGATCGTATATGATGAAAAGTGACTAGTTTGTGTCCGATAACACTGAAATTGAAAGAAACATATGAAAATGCATGTACTGTGTCACGGCGCACTCCGTATATGCATTTTCATGTGTTTCTATCAATTTCAGTGTTATCGGACACAAAATTGTCACTTTTCATCAGAATTGATCCAGACTCACACCGAATGCTCGGTTCTGCTAGCAAAGTGAAGACACACACAGCATATACGTTTTCGTGTGTTTCTATCAATTTCAGTATTATATTACACAAACTAGTCACTTTTCATCATATTCGATCCAGACTCACACCTAATGCTTGTTTCTGATAGCAGAGTGAAGATACACATAGTATATGCATTTTCCTGTGTTTCTATCAATTTCAGTGATATACGACACAAAATAGTCACTTTTGATCAGAATTGATGCAGACTCACACCTAATGCCTGGTACTGCTAGCAGAGTGAAAACACACAGAGAATATGCATTTTCATGTGTTTCTGTCAATTTCAGCGTTATTGGTCCCAAACTAGTCACTTTTGATCAGAGTTGATGCAGACTCGTCCAAAACGCTCTGTTGTAGTAGAAGAGTCACGGCACACAAAGAATATGCATTTTCATGTGTTTTTGTCAATTTCAGCGTTATTGGTCCCAAACTAGTCACTTTTGATCAGAATTCATGCAGACTCACACCTAATGCTTGTTACTGCTAGCAGAGTGAAGACACACAGAGAATATGCATTTTCATGTTTTTTTGTCAATTTCAGCGTTATTGGTCCCAAACTAGTCACTTTTGATCAGAATTCATGCAGACTCACACCTAATGCTTGGTAATGCTAGCAGAGTGAAGACACACAGGGAATAGGCATTTTCATGTGTTTCTATCAATTTTAGCGTTATTGGGCCCACACTAGTCACTTTTCATCAGAACTGATGCCGACTCGTCCAAAACGCTCTGTTGTAGTAGAAGAGTCACGGCACACGCAGAATATGCATTTTCATGTGTTTTTGTCAATTTCAGCGTTATTGGGCCCAAACTAGTCACTTTTGATCAGAATTCATGCAGACTCACACCTAATGCTTGGTACTGCTAGCAGAGTGAAGACACACAGAGAGAAGGCATTTTCATGTGTTTCTATCAATTTTAGCGTTATTGGGCCCAAACTAGTCACTTTTGATCAGAATTCATGCAGACTCACACCTAATGCTTGGTACTGCTAGCAGAGTGAAGACACACAGAGAATATGCATTTTCATGTGTTTTAGTCAATTTCAGCGTGATTGGGCCCAAACTAGTCACTTTTCATCAGCGTTGATGCAGACTCGTCGAAAACGCTCTGTTGTAGTAGAAGAGTCACGGCACACAAAGAATATGCATTTTCATGTGTTTTAGTCAATTTCAGCGTTTTTGGGCCCAAACTAGTCACTTTTGATCAGAATTCATGCAGACTCACACCTAATGCTTGGTACTGCTAGCAGAGTGAACACACACAGGGAATAGGCATTTTCATGTGTTTCTATCAATTTTAGCGTGATTGGGCCCAAACTAGTCACTTTTCATCAGAGTTGATGCAGACTCGTCCAAAACGCTCTGTTGTAGTAGAAGAGTCACGGCACACAAAGAATATGCATTTTCATGTGTTTTAGTCAATTTCAGCGTTATTGGGCCCAAACTAGTCACTTTTGATCAGAATTCATGCAGACTCACACCTAATGCTTGGTACTGCTAGCAGAGAGAAGACATACAGAGAATATGCATTTTCATGTTTTTTTGTCAATTTCAGCGTTATTGGTCCCAAACTAGTCACTTTTGATCAGAATTCATGCAGACTCACACCTAATGCTTGGTACTGCTAGCAGAGTGAAGACACACAGGGAATAGGCATTTTCATGTGTTTCTATCAATTTTAGCGTTATTGGGCCCAAACTAGTCACTTTTCATCAGAATTGATGCAGGCTCGTCCAAAACGCTCTGTTGTAGTAGAAGAGTCACGGCACACAAAGAATATGCATTTTCATGTGTTTTAGTCAATTTCTGCGTTATTGGGCCCAAACTAGTCACTTTTGATCAGAATTCATGCAGACTCACACCTAATGCTTGGTACTGCTAGCAGAGTGAAGACACACAGAGAGAAGGCATTTTCATGTGTTTCTATCAATTTTAGCGTTATTGGGCCCAAACTAGTCACTTTTCATCAGAACTGATGCCGACTCGTCCAAAACGCTCTGTTGTAGTAGCAGAGTCACGGCACACAAAGAATATGCATTTTCATGTATTTTTGTCAATTTCAGCGTTATTGGTCCCAAACTAGTCACTTTTGATCAGAATTCATGCAGACTCACACCTAATGCTTGGTACTGCTAGCAGAGTGAAGACACACAGAGAATATGCATTTTCATGTTTTTTTGTCAATTTCAGCGTTATTGGTCCCAAACTAGTCACTTTTGATCAGAATTCATGCAGACTCACACCTAATGCTTGGTACTGCTAGCAGAGTGAAGACACACAGAGAGAAGGCATTTTCATGTGTTTCCATCAATTTTAGCGTTATTGGGCCAAAACTAGTCACTTTTCATCAGAGTTGATGCAGACTCGTCCAAAACGCTCTGTTGTAGTAGAAGAGTGACGGCACACAAAGAATATGCATTTTCATGTGTTATAGTCAATTTCAGCGTTATTGGGCCCAAACTAGTCACTTTTGATCAGAATTCATGCAGACTCACACCTAATGCTTGGTACTGCTAGCAGAGTGAAAACATACAGAGAATATGCATTTTCATGTTTTTTTGTCAATTTCAGCGTGATTGGGCCCAAACTAGTCACTTTTCATTAGAATTGATGCAGACTCACACCTAATGCTTGGTACTGCTAGCAGAGTGAAGACACACAGAGAGAAGGCATTTTCATGTGTTTCTATCAATTTTAGCGTTATTGGGCCCAAACTAGTCACTTTTCATCAGAACTGATGCCGACTCGTCCAAAACGCTCTGTTGTAGTAGAAGAGTCACGGCACACACAGAATATGCATTTTCATGTGTTTTTGTCAATTTCAGCGTTATTGGTCCCAAACTAGTCACTTTTGATCAGAATTCATGCAGACTCACACCTAATGCTTGGTACTGCTATCAGAGTGAAGACACACAGGGAATAGGCATTTTCATGTGTTTCTATCAATTTTAGCGTGATTGGGCCCAAACTAGTCACTTTTCATCAGAGTTGATGCAGACTCGTCCAAAACGCTCTGTTGTAGTAGAAAAGTCACGGCACACAAAGAATATGCATTTTCATGTGTTTTTGTCAATTTCAGCGTTATTGGGCCCAAACTAGTCACTTTTCATCAGAGTTGATGCAGACTCGTCCAAAACGCTCTGTTGTAGTAGAAGAGTCACGGCACACAAAGAATATGCATTTTCATGTGTTTTAGTCAATTTCAGCGTTATTGGGCCCAAACTAGTCACTTTTCATTAGAATTGATGCAGACTCACACCTAATGCTTGGTACTGCTAGCAGAGTGAAGACACACAGAGAGAAGGCATTTTCATGTGTTTCCATCAATTTTAGCGTTATTGGGCCCAAACTAGTCACTTTTCATCAGAACTGATGCCGACTCGTCCAAAACGCTCTGTTGTAGTAGAAGAGTCACGGCACACACAGAATATGCATTTTCATGTGTTTCTGTCAATTTCAGCGTTATTGGTCCCAAACTAGTCACTTTTGATCAGAATTCATGCAGACTCACACCTAATGCTTGGTACTGCTATCAGAGTGAAGACACACAGGGAATAGGCATTTTCATGTGTTTCTATCAATTTTAGCGTGATTGGGCCCAAACTAGTCACTTTTCATCAGAATTGATGCAGACTCACACCTAATGCTTGGTACTGCTAGCAGAGTGAAGACACACAGAGAGAAGGCATTTTCATGTGTTTCCATCAATTTTAGCGTTATTGGGCCCAAACTAGTCACTTTTCATCAGAACTGATGCCGACTCGTCCAAAACGCTCTGTTGTAGTAGAAGAGTCACGGCACACAGAGAATATGCATTTTCATGTGTTTTTGTCAATTTCAGCGTGATTGGGCCCAAACTAGTCACTTTTCATCAGAACTGATGCCGACTCGTCCAAAACGCTCTGTTGTAGTAGAAGAGTCACGGCACACACAGAATATGCATTTTCATGTGTTTTTGTCAATTTCAGCGTGATTGGGCCCAAACTAGTCACTTTTCATCAGAATTGATGCAGACTCACACCTAATGCTTGGTACTGCTAGCAGAGTGAAGACACACAGAGAGAAGGCATTTTCATGTGTTTCTATCAATTTTAGCGTTATTGGGCCCAAACTAGTCACTTTTCATCAGAACTGATGCCGACTCGTCCAAAACGCTCTGTTGTAGTAGAAGAGTCACGGCACACACAGAATATGCATTTTCATGTGTTTTTCTCAATTTCAGCGTTATTGGTCCCAAAATAGTCACTTTTGATCAGAATTCATGCAGACTCACACCTAATGCTTGGTACTGCTAGCAGAGTGAAGACACACAGAGAATATGCATTTTCATGTGTTTCTATCAATTTTAGCGTGATTGGGCCCAAACTAGTCACTTTTCATCAGAACTGATGCCGACTCGTCCAAAACGCTCTGTTGTAGTAGAAGAGTCACGGCACACACAGAATATGCATTTTCATGTGTTTTTGTCAATTTCAGCGTGATTGGGCCCAAACTAGTCACTTTTCATCAGAACTGATGCCGACTCGTCCAAAACGCTCTGTTGTAGTAGAAGAGTCACGGCACACACAGAATATGCATTTTCATGTGTTTTTGTCAATTTCAGCGTGATTGGGCCCAAACTAGTCACTTTTCATCAGAATTGATGCAGACTCACACCTAATGCTTGGTACTGCTAGCAGAGTGAAGACACACAGAGAGAAGGCATTTTCATGTGTTTCTATCAATTTTAGCGTTATTGGGCCCAAACTAGTCACTTTTCATCAGAACTGATGCCGACTCGTCCAAAACGCTCTGTTGTAGTAGAAGAGTCACGGCACACACAGAATATGCATTTTCATGTGTTTTTCTCAATTTCAGCGTTATTGGTCCCAAAATAGTCACTTTTGATCAGAATTCATGCAGATTCACACCTAATGCTTGGTACTGCTAGCAGAGTGAAGACACACAGAGAATATGCATTTTCATGTGTTTCTATCAATTTTAGCGTGATTGGGCCGAAACTAGTCACTTTTCATCAGAACTGATGCCGACTCGTCCAAAACGCTCTGTTGTAGTAGAAGAGTCACGGCACACAGAGAATATGCATTTTCATGTGTTTTTGTCAATTTCAGCGTGATTGGGCCCAAACTAGTCACTTTTCATCAGAACTGATGCCGACTCGTCCAAAACGCTCTGTTGTAGTAGAAGAGTCACGGCACACACAGAATATGCATTTTCATGTGTTTTTGTCAATTTCAGCGTGATTGGGCCCAAACTAGTCACTTTTCATCAGAATTGATGCAGACTCACACCTAATGCTTGGTACTGCTAGCAGAGTGAAGACACACAGAGAGAAGGCATTTTCATGTGTTTCTATCAATTTTAGCGTTATTGGGCCCAAACTAGTCACTTTTCATCAGAACTGATGCCGACTCGTCCAAAACGCTCTGTTGTAGTAGAAGAGTCACGGCACACACAGAATATGCATTTTCATGTGTTTTTTCTCAATTTCAGCGTTATTGGTCCCAAAATAGTCACTTTTGATCAGAATTCATGCAGACTCACACCTAATGCTTGGTACTGCTAGCAGAGTGAAGACACACAGAGAATATGCATTTTCATGTGTTTCTATCAATTTTAGCGTGATTGGGCCCAAACTAGTCACTTTTCATCAGAATTGATGCAGACTCACACCAAATGCTTGGTACTGCTAGCAGAGTGAAGACACACAGAGAGAAGGCATTTTCATGTGTTTCTATCAATTTTAGCGTTATTGGGTCCAAACTAGTCACTTTTCATCAGAATTGATGCAGACTCGTCCAAAACGCTCTGTTGTAGTAGAAGAGTCACGGCACACACAGAATATGCATTTTCATGTGTTTTTGTCAATTTCAGCGTGATTGGTCCCAAACCAGTCACTTTTCATCAGAATTGACGCAGACTCACACCTAATGCTTGGTATTGCTAGCAGAGTGAAGACATACAGAGAGAAGGCATTTTCATGTGTTTCCATCAATTTTAGCGTTATTGGGCCCAAACTAGTCACTTTTCATCAGAACTGATGCCGACTCGTCCAAAACGCTCTGTTGTAGTAGAAGAGTCACGGCACACACAGAATATGCATTTTCATGTGTTTTTGTCAATTTCAGCGTGATTGGGCCCAAACTAGTCACTTTTCATCAGAATTGATGCAGACTCACACCTAATGCTTGGTACTGCTAGCAGAGTGAAGACACACAGAGAGAAGGCATTTTCATGTGTTTCCATCAATTTTAGCGTTATTGGGCCCAAACTAGTCACTTTTCATCAGAACTGATGCCGACTCGTCCAAAACGCTCTGTTGTAGTAGAAGAGTCACGGCACACACAGAATATGCATTTTCATGTGTTTTTGTCAATTTCAGCGTGATTGGGCCCAAACTAGTCACTTTTCATCAGAACTGATGCCGACTCGTCCAAAACGCTCTGTTGTAGTAGAAGAGTCACGGCACACACAGAATATGCATTTTCATGTGTTTTTGTCAATTTCAGCGTGATTGGGCCCAAACTAGTCACTTTTCATCAGAACTGATGCCGACTCGTCCAAAACGCTCTGTTGTAGTAGAAGAGTCACGGCACACACAGAATATGCATTTTCATGTGTTTTTGTCAATTTCAGCGTGATTGGGCCCAAACTAGTCACTTTTCATCACAACTGATGCCGACTCGTCCAAAACGCTCTGTTGTAGTAGAAGAGTCACGGCACATACAGAATATGCATTTTCATGTGTTTCTATCAATTTTAGCGTTATTGGGCCCACACTAGTCACTTTTCATCAGAACTGATGCCGACTCGTCCAAAACGCTCTGTTGTAGTAGAAGAGTCACGGCACACACAGAATATGCATTTTCATGTGTTTTTGTCAATTTCAGCGTTATTGGTCCCAAACTAGTCACTTTTGATCAGAATTGATGCAGACTCACACCTAATGCTTGGTACTGCTAGCAGAGTGAAGACACACAGAGAATAGGCATTTTCATGTGTTTTTGTCAATTTTAGTGTTATTGGGCCCAAACTAGTCACTTTTCATCAGAATTGATGCAGACTCGTCCAAAACGCTCTGTTGTAGTAGAAGAGTCACGGCACACACAGAATATGCATTTTCATTTGTTTTTGTCAATTTCAGCGTGATTGGGCCCAAACCAGTCACTTTTCATCAGAATTGATGCAGACTCACACCTAATGCTTGGTACTGCTAGCAGAGTGAAGACACACAGGGAATAGGCATTTTCATGTGTTTCTATCAATTTTAGCGTTATTGGGCCCAAACTAGTCACTTTTCATCAGAATTCATGCAGATTCACACCTAATGCTTGGTTCTGCTAGCAGAGTGAAGACACACAGAGAATATGCATTTTCATGTGTTTTTGTCAATTTCAGCGTGATTGGACCCAAACTAGTCACTTTTCATCAGAATTGATGCAGACTCGTCCAAAACGCTCTGTTATAGTAGAAGAGTCACGGAATAAACACAATATGGATTTTCATGTGTTTTTGTCAATTTCAGCGTGATTGGACCCAAACTAGTCACTTTTCATCAGAATTCATGCAGACTCACACCTAATGCTTGGTACTGCTAGCAGAGTGAAGACACACAGAGAATATGCATTTTCATGTGTTTTTGTCAATTTCAGCGTGATTGGACCCAAACTAGTCACTTTTCATCAGAATTGATGCAGACTCGTCCAAAACGCTCTGTTATAGTAGAAGAGTCACGGAATAAACACAATATGGATTTTCATGTGTTTTTGTCAATTTCAGCTTTATTCGGCCCAAACTAGTCACTTTTCATCAGAATTCATGAAGACTCGTCCAAAACGCTCTGTTGTAGTAGAAGAGTCACGGTACACACAGAATATGCATTTTCATGTGTTATTGTCAATTTCAGCGTGATTGGGCCGAAACTAGTCACTTTTCATCAGAATTGATGCAGACTCACACCTAATGCTTGGTACTGCTAGCAGAGTGAAGACACACAGGGGATAGGCATTTTCATGTGTTTTTGTCAATTTCAGCGTTATTGGGCCCAAACTAGTCACTTTTCATCAGAATTGATGCAGACTCGTCCAAAACGCTCTGTTGTAGTAGAAGAGTCACGGAACACACAGAATATGCATTTTCATGTGTTTCTGTCAATTTCAGTGTTATTGGGCCCAAACTAGTCACTTTTCATCAGAATCGATCCTGAAATAAAGGGACAGGTTGACACATGCACTGTACTGCACTGAAAAGCCCACTGAGATAGTCTGTGTGCATACTAACTTCCACACCAGGTGCTCAAGCTGTAAAGACTGATAATTACACCTTGAGGTGGACGGGCACTCCACGCCTTTACTTGAAGAGTTTACCAACTTTTATGTAAACAGTGTCACAGCTCTTGTCAATCAGATGTAAACGGGATGAAGACGAGGTTATAAAACTGAACTTTACATTTCACATCCCTCATTTAAGCCCTACATTTCATGAGCAGTTTCAGCACACACAGAATGGCTGTTTCCCACTTATTTTGCCTCAAAAAAGACTGTTTTCCGAGGAAAGGTACTTCCCATGTAATGGAGCAGAAATGAGTGGTTTTTTGGTGACAGCAGGTGGGGCTGTGGGTTAGGGTTAGGGTTAGTATCTGGATCTGTCATGTCTGGCCTTTTCCCACTTATAAACAAAAAAGCTTAAAGTCTGGGATTTCAAATTCACTTCATCCCTGGGGCGCGTAAAATCTGTTTTTTTTTTTCATTGAAAGAACATCATCAAACAGTTACAACTACGTGGTTTTATGATAGCAGCATTCATAGCAACCACCATAGCAATGATAGAAAGCCTGCAAGAATCTCCGTTATAACTGACAAACTAAACATCATATACATTTATAATGATAATAATAATAATCTCTATCATAATATTAAAAATAATGAAATAAAGTAGTATTAAAATTAAACTGAAATTCAAAATCTGTTTACAGAATAGCATAGCTTTGAAATGGGCTATAAAAGTTGAAATGAAATATTGACTGTACAAAGGAAATATGGACTGTGCTATGGACAAAGAAACCAAGTGTATGAAATATATGAAAGTGACAAGAGAATAAATTAAACGTAATAATTAATAAATAAAATTATTTAAATAATTACATTATGTAACAATGGACAATCTAAAGTCCAGTTTGATGAATATTACGAAAGTGAAAGTGTAGGGCTTAAATGAGAGATGTGAAACGTAAAGTTCAGTTTTATAACCCCGTCTTCATCCTGTTTACACGCGTGCGCGCACGCGCTCACCTATGCACAATGCTGGAGTGCTTTATAGGATGCCGTGACTCAATATTAATTGACGATGACTTTTTTAAGAAAGATGATTTTATATTAAATATAAATCATGGCAATATATAATTAAATGAGAAACTTCACATTTTACAATCACAGGCTATAAAACACCTATTCTTAATAGAGATAGTGGCGTTTGGATGCAGGTTGCGGTGGGCGGCGGCAATTTGAAATGGAATGAAGCCCACTGACGGCAGACAGCCCAAAACAGTAGTCAAATGCGCCACATCCTCCCACAACACCATGCTCTTGCCTAGCCTTCCACTATGAAAACCTGACAAAACTTTATTTCTCCGAATCGAAGGAGAAATAATTATGACTGATAGACTTAAGATAAACCTTTTGTATTGTTGAGTTACTAAGGACACACTGGTGTTTTTGTGTTGAGAAATGTTAAAGATATCATTAAGAGAAAACTTTAACATGGTCAAATTGAAGAAAACACTTCCGGCCGGCGGGTGTTCCAGTCAACCAATCGCAGAGCTTCAAATTCTGTTTACTGCACAGTTTATGGCTGATTGAATATACTATACATACACACATTATTTTCCTTACACTTCAATGTACAGTACAGTACGTTGATCCCGATCATGAATAATAATCTGCAGTACTACATAATGTTATACTGTCTATATGTTAAGGCTGTCGCTGGCGTCTTCACCATAGCAATGGTCACTGAGGATCATGGATAGGCTAATGTAGCCGCTTCCGCTACTGTACAAAACTGGCAAAATACTTGATTTCTCAGAATTGAAGGTGAAATAAATAAAACGGATTTCCATAACCATATCAAGGAGACCTTCATGTTTTGTGTAGAGAAATGTGAAAGATATTAAAATCGACAGTGAGGAAAATACTCATATGTATCCTCTTCGGTCCGTCCACTGGACTTGTAAAATTAAAATAAAGAAATAAAAACAAGGACAATATCTTATTACTTAGTGCTATTGTGTGTCCCAAATGAGAAATGAAAAAGGAATTTGCAAAAACCAATTGCACGATCATTTGAATTTGGTTTACTGGATTTTCGTAGGGAAAAAGGAAAAGATCACGTGATTTAGGAATAACGATAAAACAAATCAGTAAAAACCAAAACGGGTCGGGTTCGATTGGTTTTTCGTTATTTGATTCTGACACAGAAAACGTTTTTATTTGTTTTTTGTTTTGAAACAAATAACAGCTGAAAAGGCAATTCAGATGTCATGGAGCAGAAATTAGTGGTTTTTCATCAGATCTGAGCCAGAATCATCCAAAATGACCCATTACATGAGCAGAGTCACGGCACACACAGAATATGCTTTTTTATGTGTTTCTTTCGATTTCAATGTTATTCAACACAAACTAGTCACTTTTCATCAGAATCGATGCAGACTCACCCAAAAAGCTCTGCTGTACTGGCAGAGTCACGGCACACTCCGTGCATGCATTTTCATGTGTTTCTGTCAATTTCAGTGTTACTGGGCCCAAACTAGTCACTTTTCATCAGAATCAATGCAGACTCGTCCAAAACGCTCTGTTGTAGTAGCAGAGTGAAGGCACACAGAGAATATGCATTTTCATGTGTTTCTATCAATTTCAGTGTTAGTGGGCCGAAACTAGTCACTTTTCATCATATTCGATCAAGATTCACACCTAATGCTTGGTTCTGCTAGCAGAGTGAAGACACACAGAGAATATGCATTTTCATGTGTTTCTATCAATTTCAGTGTTATCGGACACAAACTAGTCACTTTTCATCATATTCGATCCAGACTCACACCTAATGCTCGGTTCTGCTAGCAGAGTGAAGGCACACACAGAATATGCATTTTCATGTGTTTCTGTCAATTTCAGTGTTATTGGGCCCAAACTAGTCACTTTTCATCAGAATCGATGCAGACTCGTCCAAAACGCTCTGTTGTAGTAGAAGAGTCAAGGCACACACAGAATATGCATTTTCATGTGTTTTTGTCAATTTCAGCATTATTGGGCCCAAACTAGTCACTTTTGATCAGAATTCATGCAGACTCATCCACAACGCTCTGTTGTAGTAGAAGAGTCACGGCACACACAGTATATGCATTTTCATGTGTTTCTGTCAATTTCAATGTTATTCCACTCAAACTTGTCACTTGTCAATTTCATGACCATATTCATCCCACAGAGCCTTTCCACTGTCATTAATAAAATATGAGTGGATTTTCATCACCTCTGAGTGAAAATCATCCAAAATCACTGATTCTATGGCAGGCAATCGGCAGGAATAGCAACAAGACTGAAAATCAGTTTTGCACGAGTAAGGGTAATGAGAAAAAAATGCTACTGTTAAAATAATCAAAATTTAGGATTGTAAATCAATTAAAGACCATTTCATTCTATGATTCATTCTCATTTCGTCTTCCCCTATTAATGCTTTTCAATTCATGAATTAGCTTGAAAATGACTTAACACCGCCATCTACAGGCGTTATGTCACTTAGTCATTATTATGAGATAGTAAGTCATTATTATGAGATTCTATACTAGAAATAAATATTTAATCACGGTGGTCCGACCTGTCTGACGTTTCTGCTGGCTTTATTGTATGTACTGTGTTGCTTTGCTAGTGTCTGTAGTTTGTTTTGTATAAATGAAGCTTGAGATGCGCGTGGCTGCTGCGTCGCTTCATCTTGAGATTCGAGGTCTCGCCTATTTTCGCCGCGTGACCGCGGTTCTCAGCAGAAATAGACAGGGAACATGATAGAAAGATAGGGCTGCCAGTGGCAGAAACGCCGCAGCAGACACGCTTCCAGTGTGGACGCTACAAGCCTGCGCGACGCAGCAGTTCAGCGATGCACAGGCACTGCTGAGGTTCACGCATCCAGTGTGTCCCAGGGGTTACACCCTCACACACACTGAAAAACCCGAACCCTTTTCCACTCTTTATCGTTACCCACCCATACACAGCAAAACTTAACCACCCTTCAGTTGAGATCATATCTCAGCTCCCACTCGGCATTCTCCATCAGCGGTGCCGGTGACACGGCGCAGCTAGCGTAAAAATATATGTGAAGTTTGCGGACGTAATAGCTAAGTCTGTCCGTGGAAAAATTAACGGATTCAATCAACGATGTCTTAGTTACAACAAGATTGAGCTAGCAAAGCAGTTTTGTGTTTATATGTGAGGTATTTATTCAGTCTGGGAAACGCCATGATTTCTGGAAAGCATTAGCCCAAGTTGGACGCTCGACTGCATCACTGAAGCACACCCTCTCTGTAATATTGTTTAATTAAGAATGTGATATTCTATCGTCATAAGCCGACACAACAAAGCTCAGAACAAATAAGCCTACAGGGCCATAAGCGAACATCAAAGAGCTAAACACGACAACGAAGTGCACAGACATTTTTTAAGGATACTAGCCCATTCTGTGACAACTTTATGACAACAACCTCAATCGATCAAGCACAACAATATGGCTAATGCACGGACCAGAACCACCAAGGCAGGATGATAAAAAATGCTTTCACTCACCAGCTGACGGCTCAGAAAAGGACAGCATGGCGGTTTTTCCTCTGGGCAAACTTCACCACGTTGAACCCGCGGTTAATTTTACCAGCAGTTTGAGTGATGACAGTATTCCGTGGCTGGTGGGCTCCGAGGCGCTTTATTTCCAGTTTCTCCTCCAAATAAAGGGTTTATGACGTGTGCTCAAGTATGAAATCCACTTTAATTTTTCCAAGTTAGCTGGTGTTAGCTAAGAAAGTCTTCCCTCGTTTGCCGACTGTAAATTCCAAGTCCGCGATGTAGCCCCACTGCAGCATCATTTGAAATATTTCACCGTTTGAATGGCTAGCTGTCAGACAGAGAGCTATCTGATTGGCTATCTATCAGACAGCGAGCCAATCAGCTGTGAAAGATTTCAAACGATGCTGCGGTGGGGCTACGGGTAGCAACCACCATAGCAACGATAGAAAGCCTGCAAGAATCTCCGTTATAACTGACAAACTAAACATCTTATACATTTATAATGATAATAATAATAATCTCTATCATAATATTAAAAATAATGAAATAAAGTAGTATTAAAATTAAACTGAAATTCAAAATCTGTTTACAGAATAGCATAGCTTTGAAATTGGCTATAAAGTTGAAATGAAATATTGACTGTACAAAGGAAATATGGACTGTGCTATGGACAAAGAAACCAAGTGTATGAAATATATGAAAGTGACAAGAGAATAAATTAAACATAAATAATTAATAAATAAAATTGATAAATAATTACATTATATAAGAATGGAGGTTGAATAAAATGCACAATCTTAAGTCCAGTTTGATGAATATTACGGAAGTGTAGGGCTTAAATGAGGGATGTGAAACGTAAAGTTCAGTTTCATAACCCCGTCTTCATCCTGTTTACACGCATGCACAATGCTGGAGTGCTTTATAGGATGCCATGACTCAATATTAATTGATTGATTAATTGATGACTTTTTAAAGAAAGATGATTTTATATTAAATATACTCAACCACATATTCATGGCAATATATAATTAAATGAGAAACTTCACTCAATCACAGGCTATAAAACACCTTTTCTTAATCGAGATATTGGCGTGTGGATAGGCCTACAGGTTGCGGTGGACAGCAGCATTCGGTCACGACTCACGCATTCGGTGTGAGTCTGGATCGATGTCTGGATATGATGAAAAGTGACTAGTTTGAGTGGAATAACATTGAAATTGATAAAAACATATAAAAAACCATATGCTGTGTGTGCCGTGACTCTGCCAGTGCAGGCTCATGCATTTTCATGTGTTGCTGTCAATTTCAGTGTTATTGGGCCCAAACTAGTCACTTTTCATCAGAATCGATCCAGACTCACCCAAAACGCTCGGCTGCACTGGCAGAGTCACGGCACACACCGTACATGCATTTTCATGTGTTTCTGTCAGTTTCAGTGTTATTGGGCCCAAACTAGTCACTTTTCATCATATTCGATCCAGACTCACACCTAATGCTTGGTTCTGCTAGCAGAGTGAAGACACACAGAGAATATGCATTTTCATGTGTTTCTATCAATTTCAGTGTTATCGGACAGAAACTAGTCACTTTTCATCATATTCGATCCAGACTCACACCTAATGCTCGGTTCTGCTAGCAGAGTGACGGCACACACTGTACATGCATTTTCATGTGTTTCTGTCAGTTTCAGTGTTAGTGGGCCAAAACTAGTCACTTTTCATCATATTCGATCAAGATTCACACCTAATGATTGGTTCTGCTAGCAGAGTGAAGACACACAGAATATGCATTTTCATGTGTTTCTATCAATTTCAGTGTTATCGGACAGAAACTAGTCACTTTTCATCATATTCGATCCAGACTCACACCTAATGCTCGGTTCTGCTAGCAGAGTGAAGGCACACACAGAATATGCATTTTCATGTGTTTCTGTCAATTTCGGTGTTATTGGGCCCAAACTAGTCACTTTTCATCATATTCGATCCAGACTCACACCTAATGCTTGGTTCTGCTAGCAGAGTGAAGACAAACAGAGAATATGCATTTTCATGTGTTTCTATCAATTTCAGTGTTATCGGACACAAACTAGTCACTTTTCATCATATTCGATCCAGAATCACACCTAATGCTTGGTTCTGCTAGCAGAGTGAAGACAAACAGAGAATATGCATTTTCATGTGTTTCTATCAATTTCAGTGTTATCGGACAGAAACTAGTCACTTTTCATCATATTCGATCCAGACTCACACCTAATGCTCGGTTCTGCTAGCAGAGTCACGGCACACACAGAATATGCATTTTCATGTGTTTCTGTCAATTTCGGTGTTAGTGGGCCGAAACTAGTCACTTTTCATCATATTCGATCAAGATTCACACCTAATGATTGGTTCTGCTAGCAGAGTGAAGACACACAGAATATGCATTTTCATGTGTTTCTATCAATTTCAGTGTTATCGGACAGAAACTAGTCACTTTTCATCATATTCGATCCAGACTCACACCTAATGCTTGGTACTGCTAGCAGAGTGAAGACACATAGAGAATATGCATTTTCATGTGTTTCTGTTAATTTCAGTATTATTGGGCCCAAACTAGTCACTTTTCATCAGAATCGATGCAGACTCACACCTAAACCTTCGTTCTGCTAGCAGAGTGAAGGCACACACAGTATATGCATTTTCATGTGTTTCTGTCAATTTCAGTGATATTGGGCCCAAACTAGTCTCTTTTCATCGGAATCGTTCCAGACTCACCCAAAACGTTCTGCTGTACTGGCAGAGTCAGGGCACACACCGTACATGCATTTTCATGTGTTTCTGTCAGTTTCAGTGTTAGTGGGCCAAAACTAGTCACTTTTCATCATATTCGATCAAGATTCACACCTAATGATTGGTTCTGCTAGCAGAGTGAAGACACACAGAATATGCATTTTCATGTGTTTCTATCAATTTCAGTGTTATCGGACAGAAACTAGTCACTTTTCATCATATTCGATCCAGACTCACACCTAATGCTCGGTTCTGCTAGCAGAGTGAAGGCACACACAGAATATGCATTTTCATGTGTTTCTGTCAATTTCGGTGTTATTGGGCCCAAACTAGTCACTTTTCATCATATTCGATCCAGACTCACACCTAATGCTTGGTTCTGCTAGCAGAGTGAAGACAAACAGAGAATATGCATTTTCATGTGTTTCTATCAATTTCAGTGTTATCGGACACAAACTAGTCACTTTTCATCATATTCGATCCAGAATCACACCTAATGCTTGGTACTGCTAGCAGAGTGAAGACACATAGAGAATATGCATTTTCATGTGTTTCTGTTAATTTCAGTATTATTGGGCCCAAACTAGTCACTTTTCATCAGAATCGATGCAGACTCACACCTAAACCTTGGTTCTGCAAGCAGAGTGAAGGCACACACAGTATATGCATTTTCATGTGTTTCTGTCAATTTCAGTGATATTGGGCCCAAACTAGTCTCTTTTCATCGGAATCGTTCCAGACTCACCCAAAACGTTCTGCTGTACTGGCAGAGTCAGGGCACACACCGTACATGCATTTTCATGTGTTTCTGTCAGTTTCAGTGTTAGTGGGCCCAAACTAGTCACCTTTCATCATATTCGATCCAGACTCACACCTAATGCTTGGTTCTGCTAGCAGAGTGAAGACAAACAGAGAATATGCATTTTCATGTGTTTCTATCAATTTCAGTGTTATCGGACAGAAACTAGTCACTTTTCATCATATTCGATCCAGACTCACACCTAATGCTCGGTTCTGCTAGCAGAGTCACGGCACACACAGAATATGCATTTTCATGTGTTTCTGTCAATTTCGGTGTTAGTGGGCCGAAACTAGTCACTTTTCATCATATTCGATCAAGATTCACACCTAATGATTGGTTCTGCTAGCAGAGTGAAGACACACAGAATATGCACTTTCATGTGTTTCTATCAATTTCAGTGTTATCGGACAGAAACTAGTCACTTTTCATCATATTCGATCCAGACTCACACCTAATGCTTGGTACTGCTAGCAGAGTGAAGACACATAGAGAATATGCATTTTCATGTGTTTCTGTTAATTTCAGTATTATTGGGCCCAAACTAGTCACTTTTCATCAGAATCGATGCAGACTCACACCTAAACCTTGGTTCTGCTAGCAGAGTGAAGGCACACACAGTATATGCATTTTCATGTGTTTCTGTCAGTTTCAGTGATATTGGGCCCAAACTAGTCTCTTTTCATCGGAATCGTTCCAGACTCACCCAAAACGTTCTGCTGTACTGGCAGAGTCAGGGCACACACCGTACATGCATTTTCATGTGTTTCTGTCAGTTTCAGTGTTAGTGGGCCAAAACTAGTCACTTTTCATCATATTCGATCCAGACTCACACCTAATGATTGGTTCTGCTAGCAGAGTGAAGACACACAGAATATGCATTTTCATGTGTTTCTATCAATTTCAGTGTTATCGGACAGAAACTAGTCACTTTTCATCATATTCGATCCAGACTCACACCTAATGCTCGGTTCTGCTAGCAGAGTGAAGGCACACACAGAATATGCATTTTCATGTGTTTCTGTCAATTTCGGTGTTAGTGGGCCGAAACTAGTCACTTTTCATCATATTCGATCAAGATTCACACCTAATGATTGGTTCTGCTAGCAGAGTGAAGACACACAGAATATGCATTTTCATGTGTTTCTATCAATTTCAGTGTTATCGGACAGAAACTAGTCACTTTTCATCATATTCGATCCAGACTCACACCTAATGCTGGGTACTGCTAGCAGAGTGAAGACACATAGAGAATATGCATTTTCATGTGTTTCTGTTAATTTCAGTATTATTGGACACAAACTAGTCACTTTTCATCATATTCGATCCAGACTCACACCTAATGCTCGGTTCTGCTAGCAGAGTGACGGCACACACCGTACATGCATTTTCATGTGTTTCTGTCAGTTTCAGTGTTAGTGGGCCCAAACTAGTCACTTTTCATCATATTCGATAAAGATTCACACCTAATGATTGGTTCTGCTAGCGGAGTGAAGACACACAGAGAATATGCATTTTCATGTGTTTCTATCAATTTTAGTGTTATCGAACAGAAACTAGTCACTTTTCATCATATTCGATCCAGACTCACACCTAATGCTCGGTTCTGCTAGCAGAGTCACGGCACACACAGAATATGCATTTTCATGTGTTTCTGTCAATTTCGGTGTTATTGGGCCCAAACTAGTCACTTTTCATCCTATTCGATCCAGACTCAGACCTAATGCTTGGTTCTGCTAGCAGAGTGAAGACACACAGAGAATATGCATTTTCATGTGTTTCTATCAATTTCAGTGTTAGTGGGCCGAAACTAGTCACTTTTCATCATATTCGATCAAGATTCACACCTAATGATTGGTTCTGCTAGCAGAGTGAAGACACACAGAATATGCATTTTCATGTGTTTCTGTCAATTTCGGTGTTATTGGGCCCAAACTAGTCACTTTTCATCATATTCGATCCAGACTCACACCTAATGCTTGGTACTGCTAGCAGAGTGAAGACACATAGAGAATATGCATTTTCATGTGTTTCTGTTAATTTCAGTATTATTGGGCCCAAACTAGTCACTTTTCATCAGAATCGATGCAGACTCACACCTAAACCTTGGATCTGCTAGCAGAGTGAAGGCACTCACAGTATATGCATTTTCATGTGTTTCTGTCAATTTCGGTGTTATTGGGCCCAAACTAGTCACTTTTCATCATATTCGATCCAGACTCACACCTAATGCTTGGTTCTGCTAGCAGAGTGAAGACACACAGAATATGCATTTTCATGTGTTTCTATCAATTTCAGTGTTATCGGACAGAAACTAGTCACTTTTCATCATATTCGATCCAGACTCACACCTAATGCTCGGTTCTGCTAGCACAGTGAAGGCACACACAGAGAATATGCATTTTCATGTGTTTCTATCAATTTCAGTGTTATTGGACACAAACTAGTCACTTTTCATCATATTCGATCCAGACTCACACCTAATGCTCGGTTCTGCTAGCAGAGTGACGGCACACACCGTACATGCATTTTCATGTGTTTCTGTCAGTTTCAGTGTTAGTGGGCCAAAACTAGTCACTTTTCATCATATTCGATCAAGATTCACACCTAATGATTGGTTCTGCTAGCAGAGTCACGGCACACACAGAATATGCATTTTCATGTGTTTCTATCAATTTCAGTGTTATCGGACAGAAACTAGTCACTTTTCATCATATTCGATCCAGACTCACACCTAATGCTTGGTTCTGCTAGCAGAGTGAAGACAAACAGAGAATATGCATTTTCATGTGTTTCTATCAATTTCAGTGTTATCGGACACAAACTAGTCACTTTTCATCATATTCGATCCAGAATCACACCTAATGCTTGGTACTGCTAGCAGAGTGAAGACACATAGAGAATATGCATTTTCATGTGTTTCTGTTAATTTCAGTATTATTGGGCCCAAACTAGTCACTTTTCATCAGAATCGATGCAGACTCACACCTAAACCTTGGTTCTGCAAGCAGAGTGAAGGCAGACACAGTATATGCATTTTCATGTGTTTCTGTCAATTTCAGTGATATTGGGCCCAAACTACTCTCTTTTCATCGGAATCGTTCCAGACTCACCCAAAACGTTCTGCTGTACTGGCAGAGTCAGGGCACACACCGTACATGCATTTTCATGTGTTTCTGTCAGTTTCAGTGTTAGTGGGCCCAAACTAGTCACCTTTCATCATATTCGATCCAGACTCACACCTAATGCTTGGTTCTGCTAGCAGAGTGAAGACAAACAGAGAATATGCATTTTCATGTGTTTCTATCAATTTCAGTGTTATCGGACAGAAACTAGTCACTTTTCATCATATTCGATCCAGACTCACACCTAATGCTCGGTTCTGCTAGCAGAGTGAAGGCACACACAGAATATGCATTTTCATGTGTTTCTGTCAATTTCGGTGTTATTGGGCCCAAACTAGTCACTTTTCATCATATTCGATCCAGACTCACACCTAATGCTTGGTTCTGCTAGCAGAGTGAAGACAAACAGAGAATATGCATTTTCATGTGTTTCTATCAATTTCAGTGTTATCGGACACAAACTAGTCACTTTTCATCATATTCGATCCAGAATCACACCTAATGCTTGGTACTGCTAGCAGAGTGAAGACACATAGAGAATATGCATTTTCATGTGTTTCTGTTAATTTCAGTATTATTGGGCCCAAACTAGTCACTTTTCATCAGAATCGATGCAGACTCACACCTAAACCTTGGTTCTGCAAGCAGAGTGAAGGCACACACAGTATATGCATTTTCATGTGTTTCTGTCAATTTCAGTGATATTGGGCCCAAACTAGTCTCTTTTCATCGGAATCGTTCCAGACTCACCCAAAACGTTCTGCTGTACTGGCAGAGTCAGGGCACACACCGTACATGCATTTTCATGTGTTTCTGTCAGTTTCAGTGTTAGTGGGCCCAAACTAGTCACCTTTCATCATATTCGATCCAGACTCACACCTAATGCTTGGTTCTGCTAGCAGAGTGAAGACAAACAGAGAATATGCATTTTCATGTGTTTCTATCAATTTCAGTGTTATCGGACAGAAACTAGTCACTTTTCATCATATTCGATCCAGACTCACACCTAATGCTCGGTTCTGCTAGCAGAGTCACGGCACACACAGAATATGCATTTTCATGTGTTTCTGTCAATTTCGGTGTTAGTGGGCCGAAACTAGTCACTTTTCATCATATTCGATCAAGATTCACACCTAATGATTGGTTCTGCTAGCAGAGTGAAGACACACAGAATATGCACTTTCATGTGTTTCTATCAATTTCAGTGTTATCGGACAGAAACTAGTCACTTTTCATCATATTCGATCCAGACTCACACCTAATGCTTGGTACTGCTAGCAGAGTGAAGACACATAGAGAATATGCATTTTCATGTGTTTCTGTTAATTTCAGTATTATTGGGCCCAAACTAGTCACTTTTCATCAGAATCGATGCAGACTCACACCTAAACCTTGGTTCTGCTAGCAGAGTGAAGGCACACACAGTATATGCATTTTCATGTGTTTCTGTCAATTTCAGTGATATTGGGCCCAAACTAGTCTCTTTTCATCGGAATCGTTCCAGACTCACCCAAAACGTTCTGCTGTACTGGCAGAGTCAGGGCACACACCGTACATGCATTTTCATGTGTTTCTGTCAGTTTCAGTGTTAGTGGGCCAAAACTAGTCACTTTTCATCATATTCGATCCAGACTCACACCTAATGATTGGTTCTGCTAGCAGAGTGAAGACACACAGAATATGCATTTTCATGTGTTTCTATCAATTTCAGTGTTATCGGACAGAAACTAGTCACTTTTCATCATATTCGATCCAGACTCACACCTAATGCTCGGTTCTGCTAGCAGAGTGAAGGCACACACAGAATATGCATTTTCATGTGTTTCTGTCAATTTCGGTGTTAGTGGGCCGAAACTAGTCACTTTTCATCATATTCGATCAAGATTCACACCTAATGATTGGTTCTGCTAGCAGAGTGAAGACACACAGAATATGCATTTTCATGTGTTTCTATCAATTTCAGTGTTATCGGACAGAAACTAGTCACTTTTCATCATATTCGATCCAGACTCACACCTAATGCTTGGTACTGCTAGCAGAGTGAAGACACATAGAGAATATGCATTTTCATGTGTTTCTGTTAATTTCAGTATTATTGGGCCCAAACTAGTCACTTTTCATCAGAATCGATGCAGACTCACACCTAAACCTTGGTTCTGCTAGCAGAGTGAAGGCACACACAGTATATGCATTTTCATGTGTTTCTGTCAATTTCAGTGATATTGGGCCCAAACTAGTCTCTTTTCATCGGAATCGTTCCAGACTCACCCAAAACGTTCTGCTGTACTGGCAGAGTCAGTGCACACACCGTACATGCATTTTCATGTGTTTCTGTCAGTTTCAGTGTTAGTGGGCCCAAACTAGTCACCTTTCATCATATTCGATCCAGACTCACACCTAATGCTTGGTTCTGCTAGCAGAGTGAAGACACACAGAGAATATGCATTTTCATGTGTTTCTATCAATTTCAGTGTTATCGGACCCAAACTAGTCACTTTTCATCATATTCGATCCAGACTCACACCTAATGCTTGGTTCTGCTAGCAGAGTGAAGACACACAGAGAATATGCATTTTCATGTGTTTCTATCAATTTCAGTGTTATTGGACACAAACTAGTCACTTTTCATCATATTCGATCCAGACTCACACCTAATGCTCGGTTCTGCTAGCAGAGTGACGGCACACACCGTACATGCATTTTCATGTGTTTCTGTCAGTTTCAGTGTTAGTGGGCCCAAACTAGTCACTTTTCATCATATTCGATAAAGATTCACACCTAATGATTGGTTCTGCTAGCGGAGTGAAGACACACAGAGAATATGCATTTTCATGTGTTTCTATCAATTTTAGTGTTATCGAACAGAAACTAGTCACTTTTCATCATATTCGATCCAGACTCACACCTAATGCTCGGTTCTGCTAGCAGAGTCACGGCACACACAGAATATGCATTTTCATGTGTTTCTGTCAATTTCGGTGTTATTGGGCCCAAACTAGTCACTTTTCATCCTATTCGATCCAGACTCAGACCTAATGCTTGGTTCTGCTAGCAGAGTGAAGACACACAGAGAATATGCATTTTCATGTGTTTCTATCAATTTCAGTGTTAGTGGGCCGAAACTAGTCACTTTTCATCATATTCGATCAAGATTCACACCTAATGATTGGTTCTGCTAGCAGAGTGAAGACACACAGAATATGCATTTTCATGTGTTTCTGTCAATTTCGGTGTTATTGGGCCCAAACTAGTCACTTTTCATCATATTCGATCCAGACTCACACCTAATGCTTGGTACTGCTAGCAGAGTGAAGACACATAGAGAATATGCATTTTCATGTGTTTCTGTTAATTTCAGTATTATTGGGCCCAAACTAGTCACTTTTCATCAGAATCGATGCAGACTCACACCTAAACCTTGGATCTGCTAGCAGAGTGAAGGCACTCACAGTATATGCATTTTCATGTGTTTCTGTCAATTTCAGTGATATTGGGCCCAAACTAGTCACTTTTCATCGGAATCGTTCCAGACTCACCCAAAACGTTCTGCTGTACTGGCAGAGTCAGGGCACACACCGTACATGCATTTTCATGTGTTTCTGTCAGTTTCAGTGTTAGTGGGCCCAAATTAGTCACCTTTCATCATATTCGATCCAGACTCACACCTAATGCTTGGTTCTGCTAGCAGAGTGAAGACACACAGAGAATATGCATTTTCATGTGTTTCTATCAATTTCAGTGTTATCGGACCCAAACTAGTCACTTTTCATCATATTCGATCCAGACTCACACCTAATGCTTGGTTCTGCTAGCAGAGTGAAGACACACAGAGAATATGCATTTTCATGTGTTTCTATCAATTTCAGTGTTATCGGACAGAAACTAGTCACTTTTCATCATATTCGATCCAGACTCACACCTAATGCTCGGTTCTGCTAGCAGAGTGACGGCACACACCGTACATGCATTTTCATGTGTTTCTGTCAGTTTCAGTGTTAGTGGGCCCAAACTAGTCACTTTTCATCATATTCGATAAAGATTCACACCTAATGATTGGTTCTGCTAGCAGAGTGAAGACACACAGAGAATATGCATTTTCATGTGTTTCTATCAATTTCAGTGTTATCGGACAGAAACTAGTCACTTTTCATCATATTCGATCCAGACTCACACCCAATGCTCGGTTCTGCTAGCAGAGTCACGGCACACACAGAATATGCATTTTCATGTGTTTCTGTCAATTTCTGTGTGGGCCCAAACTAGTCACTTTTCATTATATTCGATAAAGATTCACACCTAATGATTGGTTCTGCTAGCAGAGTGAAGACACACAGAGAATATGCATTTTCATGTGTTTCTATCAATTTCAGTGTTATCGGACAGAAACTAGTCACTTTTCATCATATTCGATCCAGACTCACACCCAATGCTCGGTTCTGCTAGCAGAGTCACGGCACACACAGAATATGCATTTTCATGTGTTTCTGTCAATTTCTGTGTTATTGGGCCCAAACTAGTCACTTTTCATCATATTCGATCCAGACTCACACCTAATGCTTGGTTCTGCTAGCAGAGTGAAGACACAGAGAGAATATGCATTTTCATGTGTTTCTATCAATTTCAGTGTTAGTGGGCCGAAACTAGTCACTTTTCATCATATTTGATCAAGATTCACACCTAATGATTGGTTCTGCTAGCAGAGTGAAGACACACAGAGAATATGCATTTTCATGTGTTTCTATCAATTTCAGTGTTATCGGACAGAAACTAGTCACTTTTCATCATATTCGATCCAGACTCACACCTAATGCTCGGTTCTGCTAGCAGAGTCACGGCACACACAGAATATGCATTTTCATGTGTTTCTATCAATTTCAGTGTTATCGGACACAAACTTGTCACTTTTCATCATATTCGATCCAGACTCACACCTAATGCTTGGTTCAGCTAGCAGAGTGAAGACAAACAGAGAATATGCATTTTCATGTGTTTCTATCAATTTCAGTGTTATCGGACACAAACTAGTCACTTTTCATCATATTCGATCCAGACTCACACCTAATGCATGGTACTGCTAGCAGAGTGAAGACACATAGAGAATATGCATTTTCATGTGTTTCTGTTAATTTCAGTATTATTGGGCCCAAACTAGTCACTTTTCATCAGAATCGATGCAGACTCACACCTAAACCTTGGTTCTGCTAGCAGAGTGAAGGCACACACAGTATATGCATTTTCATGTGTTTCTGTCAATTTCAGTGATATTGGGCCCAAACTAGTCTCTTTTCATCGGAATCGTTCCAGACTCACCCACAACGTTCTGCTGTACTGGCAGAGTCAGGGCACACACCGTACATGCATTTTCATGTGTTTCTGTCAGTTTCAGTGTTAGTGGGCCCAAACTAGTCACCTTTCATCATATTCGATCCAGACTCACACCTAATGCTTGGTTCTGCTAGCAGAGTGAAGACACACAGAGAATATGCATTTTCATGTGTTTCTATCAATTTCAGTGTTATCGGACAGAAACTAGTCACTTTTCATCATATTCGATCCAGACTCACACCTAATGATTGGTTCTGCTAGCAGAGTGAAGACACACAGAGAATATGCATTTTCATGTTTTTCTATCAATTTCAGTGTTATCGGACACAAACTAGTCACTTTTCATCATATTCGATCCAGACTCACACCTAATGCTTGGTTCTGCTAGCAGAGTGAAGACACACAGAGAATATGCATTTTCATGTGTTTCTATCAATTTCAGTGTTATCGGACAGAAACTAGTCACTTTTCATCATATTCGATCCAGACTCACACCTAATGCTCGGTTCTGCTAGCAGAGTCACGGCACACACCGTACATGCATTTTCATGTGTTTCTGTCAGTTTCAGTGTTAGTGGGCCCAAACTAGTCACTTTTCATCATATTCGATAAAGATTCACACCTAATGATTGGTTCTGCTAGCAGAGTGAAGACACACAGAGAATATGCATTTTCATGTGTTTCTATCAATTTCAGTGTTATCGGACAGAAACTAGTCACTTTTCATCATATTCGATCCAGACTCACACCCAATGCTCGGTTCTGCTAGCAGAGTCACGGCACACACAGAATATGCATTTTCATGTGTTTCTGTCAATTTCGGTGTTATTGGGCCCAAACTAGTCACTTTTCATCATATTCGATCCAGACTCAGACCTAATGCTTGGTTCTGCTAGCAGAGTGAAGACACACAGAGAATATGCATTTTCATGTGTTTCTATCAATTTCAGTGTTAGTGGGCCGAAACTAGTCACTTTTCATCATATTCGATCAAGATTCACACCTAATGATTGGTTCTGCTAGCAGAGTGAAGACACACAGAGAATATGCATTTTCATGTGTTTCTATCAATTTCAGTGTTATCGGACAGAAACTAGTCACTTTTCATCATATTCGATCCAGACTCACACCTAATGCTCGGTTCTGCTAGCAGAGTCACGGCACACACAGAATATGCATTTTCATGTGTTTCTATCAATTTCAGTGTTATCGGACACAAACTAGTCACTTTTCATCATATTCGATCCAGACTCACACCTAATGCTTGGTTCTGCTAGCAGAGTGAAGACAAACAGAGAATATGCATTTTCATGTGTTTCTATCAATTTCAGTGTTATCGGACACAAACTAGTCACTTTTCATCATATTCGATCCAGACTCACACCTAATGCATGGTACTGCTAGCAGAGTGAAGACACATAGAGAATATGCATTTTCATGTGTTTCTGTTAATTTCAGTATTATTGGGCCCAAACTAGTCACTTTTCATCAGAATCGATGCAGACTCACACCTAAACCTTGGTTCTGCTAGCAGAGTGAAGGCACACACAGTATATGCATTTTCATGTGTTTCTGTCAATTTCAGTGATATTGGGCCCAAACTAGTATCTTTTCATCGGAATCGTTCCAGACTCACCCAAAACGTTCTGCTGTACTGGCAGAGTCAGGGCACACACCGTACATGCATTTTCATGTGTTTCTGTCAGTTTCAGTGTTAGTGGGCCCAAACTAGTCACCTTTCATCATATTCGATCCAGACTCACACCTAATGCTTGGTTCTGCTAGCAGAGTGAAGACACACAGAGAATATGCATTTTCATGTGTTTCTATCAATTTCAGTGTTATCGGACAGAAACTAGTCACTTTTCATCATATTCGATCCAGACTCACACCTAATGCTTGGTTCTGCTAGCAGAGTGAAGACACACAGAGAATATGCATTTTCATGTGTTTCTATCAATTTCAGTGTTATCGGACACAAACTAGTCACTTTTCATCATATTCGATCCAGACTCACACCTAATGCTCGGTTCTGCTAGCAGAGTGACGGCACACACCGTACATGCATTTTCATGTGTTTCTGTCAGTTTCAGTGTTAGTGGGCCCAAACTAGTCACTTTTCATCATATTCGATAAAGATTCACACCTAATGATTGGTTCTGCTAGCAGAGTGAAGACACACAGAGAATATGCATTTTCATGTGTTTCTATCAATTTCAGTGTTATCGGACACAAACTAGTCACTTTTCATCATATTCGATTCAGACTCACACCTAATGCTCGGTTCTGCTACCAGAGTGACGGCACACACCGTACATGCATTTTCATGTGTTTCTGTCAGTTTCAGTGTTAGTGGGCCCAAACTAGTCACTTTTCATCATATTCGATAAAGATTCACACCTAATGATTGGTTCTGCTAGCAGAGTGAAGACACACAGAGAATATGCATTTTCATGTGTTTCTATCAATTTCAGTGTTATCGGACACAAACTAGTCACTTTTCATCATATTCGATCCAGACTCACACCTAATGCATGGTACTGCTAGCAGAGTGAAGACACATAGAGAATATGTATTTTCATGTGTTTCTGTTAATTTCAGTATTATTGGGCCCAAACTAGTCACTTTTCATCAGAATCGATGCAGACTCACACCTAAACCTTGGTTCTGCTAGCAGAGTGAAGGCACACACAGAATATGCATTTTCATGTGTTTCTGTCAATTTCAGTGATATTGGGCCCAAACTAGTCTCTTTTCATCGGAATCGTTCTAGACTCACCCAAAACGTTCTGCTGTACTGGCAGAGTCAGGGCACACACCGTACATGCATTTTCATGTGTTTCTGTCAGTTTCAGTGTTAGTGGGCCCAAACTAGTCACCTTTCATCATATTCGATCCAGACTCACACCTAATGCTTGGTTCTGCTAGCAGAGTGAAGACACACAGAGAATATGCATTTTCATGTGTTTCTATCAATTTCAGTGTTATCGGACAGAAACTAGTCACTTTTCATCATATTCGATCCAGACTCACACCTAATGCTTGGTTCTGCTAGCAGAGTGAAGACACACAGAGAATATGCATTTTCATGTGTTTCTATCAATTTCAGTGTTATCGGACACAAACTAGTCACTTTTCATCATATTCGATCCAGACTCACACCTAATGCTTGGTTCTGCTAGCAGAGTGAAGACACACAGAGAATATGCATTTTCATGTGTTTCTATCAATTTCAGTGTTAGTGGGCCGAAACTAGTCACTTTTCATCATATTCGATCAAGATTCACACCTAATGATTGGTTCTGCTAGCAGAGTGAAGACACACAGAGAATATGCATTTTCATGTGTTTCTATCAATTTCAGTGTTATCGGACAGAAACTAGTCACTTTTCATCATATTCGATCCAGACTCACACCTAATGCTCGGTTCTGCTAGCAGAGTCACGGCACACACAGAATATGCATTTTCATGTGTTTCTATCAATTTCAGTGTTATCGGACACAAACTAGTCACTTTTCATAATATTCGATCCAGACTCACACCTAATGCTTGGTTCTGCTAGCAGAGTGAAGACAAACAGAGAATATGCATTTTCATGTGTTTCTATCAATTTCAGTGTTATCGGACACAAACTAGTCACTTTTCATCATATTCGATCCAGACTCACACCTAATGCATGGTACTGCTAGCAGAGTGAAGACACATAGAGAATATGTATTTTCATGTGTTTCTGTTAATTTCAGTATTATTGGGCCCAAACTAGTCACTTTTCATCAGAATCGATGCAGACTCACACCTAATGATTGGTTCTGCTAGCAGAGTGAAGACACACAGAGAATATGCATTTTCATGTGTTTCTATCAATTTCAGTGTTATCGGACAGAAACTAGTCACTTTTCATCATATTCGATCCAGACTCACACCTAATGCTCGGTTCTGCTAGCAGAGTCACGGCACACACAGTATATGCATTTTCATGTGTTTCTGTCAATTTCAGTGATATTGGGCCCAAACTAGTCACTTTTCATCAGAATCGATGCAGACTCACACCTAAACCTTGGTTCTGCTAGCAGAGTGAAGGCACACACAGTATATGCATTTTCATGTGTTTCTGTCAATTTCAGTGATATTGGGCCCAAACTAGTCTCTTTTCATCGGAATCGTTCCAGACTCACCCGAAACGTTCTGCTGTACTGGCAGAGTCAGGGCACACACCGTACATGCATTTTCATGTGTTTCTGTCAGTTTCAGTGTTATCGGACACAAACTAGTCACATTTCATCATATTCGATCCAGACTCACACCTACTGCTTGGTTCTGCTAGCAGAGTGAAGACACACAGAGAATATGCATTTTCATGTGTTTCTATCAATTTCAGTGTTATCGGACAGAAACTAGTCACTTTTCATCATATTCGATCCAGACTCACACCTAATGCTCGGTTCTGCTACCAGAGTGACGGCACACACCGTACATGCATTTTCATGTGTTTCTGTCAGTTTCAGTGTTAGTGGGCCGAAACTAGTCACTTTTCATCATATTCGATAAAGATTCACACCTAATGCTTGGTTCTGCTAGCAGAGTGAAGACACACAGAGAATATGCATTTTCATGTGTTTCTATCAATTTCAGTGTTATCGGACAGAAACTAGTCACTTTTCATCATATTCGATCCAGACTCACACCTAATGCTCGGTTCTGCTAGCAGAGTCACGGCACACACAGAATATGCATTTTCATGTGTTTCTATCAATTTCAGTGTTATCGGACAGAAACTAGTCACTTTTCATCATATTCGATCCAGACTCACACCTAATGCTTGGTTCTGCTAGCAGAGTGAAGACACACAGAGAATATGCATTTTCATGTGTTTCTATCAATTTCAGTGTTATCGGACAGAAACTAGTCACTTTTCATCATATTCGATCAAGACTCACACCTAATGCTTGGTTCTGCTAGCAGAGTGAAGACACACAGAGAATATGCATTTTCATGTGTTTCTATCAATTTCAGTGTTATTGGACACAAACTAGTCACTTTTCATCATATTCGATCCAGACTCACACCTAATGCTCGGTTCTGCTAGCAGAGTGACGGCACACACCGTACATGCATTTTCATGTGTTTCTGTCAGTTTCAATGTTAGTGGGCCCAAACTAGTCACTTTTCATCATATTCGATAAAGATTCACACCTAATGATTGGTTCTGCTAGCAGAGTGAAGACACACAGAGAATATGCATTTTCATGTGTTTCTATCAATTTCAGTGTTATCGGACAGAAACTAGTCACTTTTCATCATATTCGATCCAGACTCACACCCAATGCTCGGTTCTGCTAGCAGAGTAACGGCACACACAGAATACGCATTTTCATGTGTTTCTATCAATTTCAGTGTTATCGGACACAAACTAGTCACTTTTCATCATATTCGATCCAGACTCACACCTAATGCTCGGTTCTGCTAGCAGAGTCACGGCACACACAGTATATGCATTTTCATGTGTTTCTGTCAATTTCAGTGATATTGGGCCCAAACTAGTCACTTTTCATCATATTCGATAAAGATTCACACCTAATGATTGGTTCTGCTAGCAGAGTGAAGACACACAGAGAATATGCATTTTCATGTGTTTCTATCAATTTCAGTGTTATCGGACAGAAACTAGTCACTTTTCATCATATTCGATCCAGACTCACACCCAATGCTCGGTTCTGCTAGCAGAGTAACGGCACACACAGAATACGCATTTTCATGTGTTTCTATCAATTTCAGTGTTATCGGACACAAACTAGTCACTTTTCATCATATTCGATCCAGACTCACACCTAATGCTCGGTTCTGCTAGCAGAGTCACGGCACACACAGTATATGCATTTTCATGTGTTTCTGTCAATTTCAGTGATATTGGGCCCAAACTAGTCACTTTTCATCAGAATCGATGCAGACTCACACCTAAACCTTGGTTCTGCTAGCAGAGTGAAGGCACACACAGTATATGCATTTTCATGTGTTTCTGTCAATTTCAGTGATATTGGGCCCAAACTAGTCTCTTTTCATCGGAATCGTTCCAGACTCACCCGAAACGTTCTGCTGTACTGGCAGAGTCAGGGCACACACCGTACATGCATTTTCATGTGTTTCTGTCAGTTTCAGTGTTATCGGACACAAACTAGTCACATTTCATCATATTCGATCCAGACTCACACCTACTGCTTGGTTCTGCTAGCAGAGTGAAGACACACAGAGAATATGCATTTTCATGTGTTTCTATCAATTTCAGTGTTATCGGACAGAAACTATTCACTTTTCATCATATTCGATCCAGACTCACACCTAATGCTCGGTTCTGCTACCAGAGTGACGGCACACACCGTACATGCATTTTCATGTGTTTCTGTCAGTTTCAGTGTTAGTGGGCCGAAACTAGTCACTTTTCATCATATTCGATAAAGATTCACACCTAATGCTTGGTTCTGCTAGCAGAGTGAAGACACACAGAGAATATGCATTTTCATGTGTTTCTATCAATTTCAGTGTTATCGGACAGAAACTAGTCACTTTTCATCATATTCGATCCAGACTCACACCTAATGCTCGGTTCTGCTAGCAGAGTCACGGCACACACAGAATATGCATTTTCATGTGTTTCTATCAATTTCAGTGTTATCGGACAGAAACTAGTCACTTTTCATCATATTCGATCCAGACTCACACCTAATGCTTGGTTCTGCTAGCAGAGTGAAGACACACAGAGAATATGCATTTTCATGTGTTTCTATCAATTTCAGTGTTATCGGACAGAAACTAGTCACTTTTCATCATATTCGATCAAGACTCACACCTAATGCTTGGTTCTGCTAGCAGAGTGAAGACACACAGAGAATATGCATTTTCATGTGTTTCTATCAATTTCAGTGTTATTGGACACAAACTAGTCACTTTTCATCATATTCGATCCAGACTCACACCTAATGCTCGGTTCTGCTAGCAGAGTGACGGCACACACCGTACATGCATTTTCATGTGTTTCTGTCAGTTTCAATGTTAGTGGGCCCAAACTAGTCACTTTTCATCATATTCGATAAAGATTCACACCTAATGATTGGTTCTGCTAGCAGAGTGAAGACACACAGAGAATATGCATTTTCATGTGTTTCTATCAATTTCAGTGTTATCGGACAGAAACTAGTCACTTTTCATCATATTCGATCCAGACTCACACCCAATGCTCGGTTCTGCTAGCAGAGTAACGGCACACACAGAATACGCATTTTCATGTGTTTCTATCAATTTCAGTGTTATCGGACACAAACTAGTCACTTTTCATCATATTCGATCCAGACTCACACCTAATGCTTGGTTCTGCTAGCAGAGTGAAGACACACAGAGAATATGCATTTTCATGTGTTTCTATCAATTTCAGTGTTAGTGGGCCGAAACTAGTCACTTTTCATCATATTCGATCAAGATTCACACCTAATGATTGGTTCTGCTAGCAGAGTGAAGACACACAGAGAATATGCATTTTCATGTGTTTCTATCAATTTCAGTGTTATCGGACAGAAACTAGTCACTTTTCATCATATTCGATCCAGACTCACACCTAATGCTCGGTTCTGCTAGCAGAGTCACGGCACACACAGAATATGCATTTTCATGTGTTTCTATCAATTTCAGTGTTATCGGACACAAACTAGTCACTTTTCATAATATTCGATCCAGACTCACACCTAATGCTTGGTTCTGCTAGCAGAGTGAAGACAAACAGAGAATATGCATTTTCATGTGTTTCTATCAATTTCAGTGTTATCGGACACAAACTAGTCACTTTTCATCATATTCGATCCAGACTCACACCTAATGCATGGTACTGCTAGCAGAGTGAAGACACATAGAGAATATGTATTTTCATGTGTTTCTGTTAATTTCAGTATTATTGGGCCCAAACTAGTCACTTTTCATCAGAATCGATGCAGACTCACACCTAATGATTGGTTCTGCTAGCAGAGTGAAGACACACAGAGAATATGCATTTTCATGTGTTTCTATCAATTTCAGTGTTATCGGACAGAAACTAGTCACTTTTCATCATATTCGATCCAGACTCACACCTAATGCTCGGTTCTGCTAGCAGAGTGAAGGCACACACAGTATATGCATTTTCATGTGTTTCTGTCAATTTCAGTGTTATTGGGCCCAAACTAGTCACTTTTCATCATATTCGATCCAGACCCACACCTAATGCTTGGTTCTGCTAGCAGAGTGAAGGCACACACAGTATATGTATTTTCATGTGTTTCTGTCAATTTCAGTGTTAGTGGGCCCAAACTAGTCACTTGTCATCAGAATCGTTCCAGACTCACCCAAAGCGCTCTGCTGTACTGGCAGAGTCACGGCCCACACCGTACATGCATTTTCATGTGTTTCTGTCAATTTCAGTGTTATCGGACACAAACTAGTCACTTTTCATCATATTCGATCCAGACTCACACCTAATGCTTGGTTCTGCTAGCAGAGTGAAGACACACAGAGAATATGCATTTTCATGTGTTTCTATCAATTTCAGTGTTATCGGACAGAAACTAGTCACTTTTCATCATATTCGATCCAGACTCACACCTAATGCTTGGTTCTGCTAGCAGAGTGAAGACACACAGAGAATATGCATTTTCATGTGTTTCTATAAATTTCAGTGTTATCGGACAGAAACTAGTCACTTTTCATCATATTCAATCCAGACTCACACCTAATGCTCGGTTCTGCTAGCAGAATGAAGGCACACACAGAATATGCATTTTCATGTGTTTCTGTCAATTTCAGTGTTGTTGGGCCCAAATTAGTCACTTTTCATCATATTCGATCCAGACTCACACCTAATGCTTGGTTCTGCTAGCAGAGTGAAGACACACAGAGAATATGCATTTTCATGTGTTTCTATAAGTTTCAGTGTTATTGGACAGAAACTAGTCACTTTTCATCATATTCGATCCAGACTCACACCTAATGCTTGGTTCTGCTAGCAGAGTGAAAACACACAGAGAATATGCATTTCCATGTGTTTCTATCAATTTCAGTGTTATCGGACAGAAACTAGTCACTTTTCATCATATTCGATCCAGACTCACACCTAATGCTTGGTTCTGCTAGCAGAGTGAAGACACACAGAGAATATGCATTTTCATGTGTTTCTATCAATTTCAGTGTTATCGAACACAAACTAGTCACTTTTCATCATATTCGATCCAGACTCACACCTAATGCTCGGTTCTGCTAGCAGAGTGAAGGCACACACAGAATATGCATTTTCATGTGTTTCTGTCAATTTCAGTGTTATTGGGCCCAAATTAGTCACTTTTCATCATATTCGATCCAGACTCACACCTAATGCTCGGTTCTGCTAACAGAGTGAAGGCACACACAGAATATGCATTTTCATGTGTTTCTGTCAATTCCAGTGTTGTTGGGCCCAAACTACTCACTTTTCATCATATTCGATCCAGACTCACACCTAATGCTTGGTTCTGCTAGCAGAGTGAAGGCACACACAGTATATGCATTTTCATGTGTTTCTATCAATTTCAGTGTTATCAGACAGAAACTAGTCACTTTTCATCAGAATCGATCCAGACTCACACCTAATGCTCGGTTCTGCTAGCAGAGTGAAGGCACACACAGAATATGCATTTTCATGTGTTTCTGTCAATTTCAGTGTTATCGGGCCCAAACTAGTCACTTTTCATCATATTCGATCCAGACCCACACCTAATGCTTGGTTCTGCTAGCAGAGTGAAGGCACACACAGTATATGTATTTTCATGTGTTTCTGTCAATTTCAGTGTTAGTGGGCCCAAACTAGTCACTTGTCATCAGAATCGTTCCAGACTCACCCAAAGCGCTCTGCTGTACTGGCAGAGTCACGGCCCACACCGTACATGCATTTTCATGTGTTTCTGTCAATTTCAGTGTTATCGGACACAAACTAGTCACTTTTCATCATATTCGATCCAGACTCACACCTAATGCTTGGTTCTGCTAGCAGAGTGAAGACACACAGAGAATATGCATTTTCATGTGTTTCTATCAATTTCAGTGTTATCGGACAGAAACTAGTCACTTTTCATCATATTCGATCCAGACTCACACCTAATGCTTGGTTCTGCTAGCAGAGTGAAGACACACAGAGAATATGCATTTTCATGTGTTTCTATCAATTTCAGTGTTATCGGACAGAAACTAGTCACTTTTCATCATATTCAATCCAGACTCACACCTAATGCTCGGTTCTGCTAGGAGAATGAAGGCACACACAGAATATGCATTTTCATGTGTTTCTGTCAATTTCAGTGTTGTTGGGCCCAAACGAGTCACTTTTCATCATATTCGATCCAGACTCACACCTAATGCTTGGTTCTGCTAGCAGAGTGAAGACACACAGAGAATATGCATTTTCATGTGTTTCTATCAATTTCAGTGTTATCGGACACAAACTAGTCACTTTTCATCATATTCGATCCAGACTCACACCTAATGCTTGGTTCTGCTAGCAGAGTGAAAACACACAGAGAATATGCATTTTCATGTGTTTCTATCAATTTCAGTGTTATCGGACAGAAACTAGTCACTTTTCATCATATTCGATCCAGACTCACACCTAATGCTTGGTTCTGCTAGCAGAGTGAAGACACACAGAGAATATGCATTTTCATGTGTTTCTATCAATTTCAGTGTTATCGGACAGAAACTAGTCACTTTTCATCATATTCGATCCAGACTCACACCTAATGCTCGGTTCTGCTAGCAGAGTGAAGGCACACACAGTATATGCATTTTCATGTGTTTCTATCAATTTCAGTGTTGTTGGGCCCAAATTAGTCACTTTTCATCATATTCAATCCAGACTCACACCTAATGCTCGGTTCTGCTAGCAGAATGAAGGCACACACAGAATATGCATTTTCATGTTTTTCTGTCAATTTCAGTGTTTGTTGGGCCCAAACTAGTCACTTTTCATCATATTCGATCCAGACTCACACCTAATGCTTGGTTCTGCTAGCAGAGTGAAGACACACAGAGAATATGCATTTTCATGTGTTTCTATCAATTTCAGTGTTATCGGACAGAAACTAGTCACTTTTCATCATATTCGATCCAGACTCACACCTAATGCTTGGTTCTGCTAGCAGAGTGAAAACACACAGAGAATATGCATTTTCATGTGTTTCTATCAATTTCAGTGTTATCGGACAGAAACTAGTCACTTTTCATCATATTCGATCCAGACTCACACCTAATGTTTGGTTCTGCTAGCAGAGTGAAGACACACAGAGAATATGCATTTTCATGTGTTTCTATCAATTTCAGTGTTATCGGACAGAAACTAGTCACTTTTCATCATATTCGATCCAGACTCACACCTAATGCTCGGTTCTGCTAGCAGAGTGAAGGCACACACAGAATATGCATTTTCATGTGTTTCTGTAAATTTCAGTGTTATCGGGCCCAAACTAGTCACTTTTCATCAGAATCGTTCCAGACTCACCCAAAGCGCTCTGCTGTACTGGCAGAGTCACGGCCCACACCGTACATGCATTTTCATGTGTTTCTGTCAATTTCAGTGTTATCGGACACAAACTAGTCACTTTTCATCATATTCGATCCAGACTCACACCTAATGCTTGGTTCTGCTAGCAGAGTGAAGACACACAGAGAATATGCATTTTCATGTGTTTCTATCAATTTCAGTGTTATCGGACAGAAACTAGTCACTTTTCATCATATTCGATCCAGACTCACACGTAATGCTTGGTTCTGCTAGCAGAGTGAAGACACAAAGAGAATATGCATTTTCATGTGCTTCTATCAATTTCAGTGTTATCAGACAGAAACTAGTCACTTTTCATCATATTCGATCCAGACTCAAACCTAATGCTCGGTTCTGCTAGCAGAGTGAAGACACACAGAGAATATGCATTTTCATGTGTTTCTATCAATTTCAGTGTTATCGGACAGAAACTGGTCACTTTTCATCATATTCGATCCAGACTCACACCTAATGCTCGGTTCTGCTAGCAGAGTGAAGGCACACACAGAATATGCATTTTCATGTGTTTCTGTCAATTTCAGTGTTATCGGGCCCAAACTAGTCACTTTTCATCATATTCAATCCAGACTCAAACCTAATGCTTGGTTCTGCTAGCAGAGTGAAGACACACAGAGAATATGCATTTTCATGTGTTTCTATAAATTTCAGTGTTAACGGACACAAACTAGTCACTTTTCATCATATTCGATCCAGACTCACAACAAATGCTTGGTTCTGCTAGCAGAGTGAAGACACACAGAGAATATGCATTTTCATGTGTTTCTATCAATTTCAGTGTTATCGGACAGAAACTAATCACTTTTCATCATATTCGATCCAGACTCACACCTAATGCTCGGTTCTGCTAGCAGAGTGAAGGCACACACAGTATATGCATTTTCATGTGTTTCTATCAATTTCAGTGTTGTTGGGCCCAAATTAGTCACTTTTCATCATATTCAATCCAGACTCACACCTAATGCTCGGTTCTGCTAGCAGAATGAAGGTACACAGAGAATATGCATTTTCATGTGCTTCTGTCAATTTCAGTGTTGTTGGGCCCAAATTAGTCACTTTTCATCATATTCGATCCAGACTCACACCTAATGCTTGGTTCTGCTAGCAGAGTGAAGACACACAGAGAATATGCATTTTCATGTGTTTCTATAAGTTTCAGTGTTATTGGACAGAAACTAGTCACTTTTCATCATATTCGATCCAGACTCACACCTAATGCTTGGTTCTGCTAGCAGAGTGAAAACACACAGAGAATATGCATTTTCATGTGTTTCTATCAATTTCAGTGTTATCGGACAGAAACTAGTCACTTTTCATCATATTCGATCCAGACTCACACCTAATGCTTGGTTCTGCTAGCAGAGTGAAGACACACAGAGAATATGCATTTTCATGTGTTTCTATCAATTTCAGTGTTATCGAACACAAACTAGTCACTTTTCATCATATTCGATCCAGACTCACACCTAATGCTCGGTTCTGCTAGCAGAGTGAAGGCACACACAGAATATGCATTTTCATGTGTTTCTGTCAATTTCAGTGTTATCGGGCCCAAACTAGTCACTTTTCATCATATTCGATCCAGACCCACACCTAATGCTCGGTTCTGCTAGCAGAGTGAAGGCACACACAGTATATGTATTTTCATGTGTTTCTAACAATTTCAGTGTTAGTGGGCCCAAACTAGTCACTTGTCATCAGAATCGTTCCAGACTCACCCAAAGCGCTCTGCTGTACTGGCAGAGTCACGGCCCACACCGTACATGCATTTTCATGTGTTTCTGTCAATTTCAGTGTTATCGGACACAAACTAGTCACTTTTCATCATATTCGATCCAGACTCACACCTAATGCTTGGTTCTGCTAGCAGAGTGAAGACACACAGAGAATATGCATTTTCATGTGTTTCTATCAATTTCAGTGTTATCGGACAGAAACTAGTCACTTTTCGTCATATTCGATCCAGACTCACACGTAATGCTTGGTTCTGCTAGCAGAGTGAAGACACACAGAGAATATGCATTTTCATGTGTTTCTATCAATTTCAGTGTTATCGGACAGAAACTAGTCACTTTTCATCATATTCAATCCAGACTCACACCTAATGCTCGGTTCTGCTAGGAGAATGAAGGCACACACAGAATATGCATTTTCATGTGTTTCTGTCAATTTCAGTGTTGTTGGGCCCAAACTAGTCACTTTTCATCATATTCGATCCAGACTCACACCTAATGCTTGGTTCTGCTAGCAGAGTGAAGACACACAGAGAATATGCATTTTCATGTGTTTCTATCAATTTCAGTGTTATCGGACAGAAACTAGTCACTTTTCATCATATTCGATCCAGACTCACACCTAATGCTTGGTTCTGCTAGCAGAGTGAAGACACACAGAGAATATGCATTTTCATGTGTTTCTATCAATTTCAGTGTTATCGGACAGAAACTAGTCACTTTTCATCATATTCGATTCAGACTCACACCTAATGCTTGGTTCTGCTAGCAGAGTGAAAACACACAGAGAATATGCATTTTCATGTGTTTCTATCAATTTCAGTGTTATCGGACAGAAACTAGTCACTTTTCATCATATTCAATCCAGACTCACACCTAAAGCTCGGTTCTGCTAGCAGAATGAAGGCACACACAGAATATGCATTTTCATGTTTTTCTGTCAATTTCAGTGTTGTTGGGCCCAAACTAGTCACTTTTCATCATATTCGATCCATCCAGACTCACACCTAATGCTTGGTTCTGCTAGCAGAGTGAAGACACACAGAGAATATGCATTTTCATGTGTTTCTATCAATTTCAGTGTTATCGGACAGAAACTAGTCACTTTTCATGATATTCGATCCAGACTCACACCTAATGCTTGGTTCTGCTAGCAGAGTGAAAACACACAGAGAATATGCATTTTCATGTGTTTCTATCAATTTCAGTGTTATCGGACAGAAACTAGTCACTTTTCATCATATTCGATCCAGACTCACACCTAATGTTTGGTTCTGCTAGCAGAGTGAAGACACACAGAGAATATGCATTTTCATGTGTTTCTATCAATTTCAGTGTTATCGGACAGAAACTAGTCACTTTTCATCATATTCGATCCAGACTCACACCTAATGCTCGGTTCTGCTAGCAGAGTGAAGGCACACACAGAATATGCATTTTCATGTGTTTCTGTAAATTTCAGTGTTATCGGGCCCAAACTAGTCACTTTTCATCAGAATCGTTCCAGACTCACCCAAAGTGCTCTGCTGTACTGGCAGAGTCACGGCCCACACCGTACATGCATTTTCATGTGTTTCTGTCAATTTCAGTGTTATCAGACACAAACTAGTCACTTTTCATCATATTCGATTCAGACTCACACCTAATGCTTGGTTCTGCTAGCAGAGTGAAGACACACAGAGAATATGCATTTTCATGTGTTTCTATCAATTTCAGTGTTATCGGACAGAAACTAGTCACTTTTCATCATATTCGATCCAGACTCACACGTAATGCTTGGTTCTGCTAGCAGAGTGAAGACACACAGAGAATATGCATTTTCATGTGTTTCTATCAATTTCAGTGTTAGTGGGCCCAAACTAGTCACTTGTCATCAGAATCGTTCCAGACTCACCCAAAGCGCTCTGCTGTACTGGCAGAGTCACGGCCCACACCGTACATGCATTTTCATGTGTTTCTGTCAATTTCAGTGTTATCGGACACAAACTAGTCACTTTTCATCATATTCGATCCAGACTCACACCTAATGCTTGGTTCTGCTAGCAGAGTGAAGACACACAGAGAATATGCATTTTCATGTGTTTCTATCAATTTCAGTGTTATCGGACAGAAACTAGTCACTTTTCATCATATTCAATCCAGACTCACACCTAATGCTCGGTTCTGCTAGGAGAATGAAGGCACACACAGAATATGCATTTTCATGTGTTTCTGTCAATTTCAGTGTTGTTGGGCCCAAACTAGTCACTTTTCATCATATTCGATCCAGACTCACACCTAATGCTTGGTTCTGCTAGCAGAGTGAAGACACACAGAGAATATGCATTTTCATGTGTTTCTATCAATTTCAGTGTTATCGGACAGAAACTAGTCACTTTTCATCATATTCGATCCAGACTCACACCTAATGCTTGGTTCTGCTAGCAGAGTGAAAACACACAGAGAATATGCATTTTCATGTGTTTCTATCAATTTCAGTGTTATCGGACAGAAACTAGTCACTTTTCATCATATTCGATCCAGACTCACACCTAATGCTTGGTTCTGCTAGCAGAGTGAAGACACACAGAGAATATGCATTTTCATGTGTTTCTATCAATTTCAGTGTTATCGGACAGAAACTAGTCACTTTTCATCATATTCGATCCAGACTCACACCTAATGCTTGGTTCTGCTAGCAGAGTGAAAACACACAGAGAATATGCATTTTCATGTGTTTCTATCAATTTCAGTGTTATCGGACAGAAACTAGTCACTTTTCATCATATTCAATCCAGACTCACACCTAAAGCTCGGTTCTGCTAGCAGAATGAAGGCACACACAGAATATGCATTTTCATGTTTTTCTGTCAATTTCAGTGTTGTTGGGCCCAAACTAGTCACTTTTCATCATATTCGATCCATCCAGACTCACACCTAATGCTTGGTTCTGCTAGCAGAGTGAAGACACACAGAGAATATGCATTTTCATGTGTTTCTATCAATTTCAGTGTTATCGGACAGAAACTAGTCACTTTTCATCATATTCGATCCAGACTCACACCTAATGCTTGGTTCTGCTAGCAGAGTGAAAACACACAGAGAATATGCATTTTCATGTGTTTCTATCAATTTCAGTGTTATCGGACAGAAACTAGTCACTTTTCATCATATTCGATCTAGACTCACACCTAATGTTTGGTTCTGCTAGCAGAGTGAAGACACACAGAGAATATGCATTTTCATGTGTTTCTATCAATTTCAGTGTTATCGGACAGAAACTAGTCACTTTTCATCATATTCGATCCAGACTCACACCTAATGCTCGGTTCTGCTAGCAGAGTGAAGGCACACACAGAATATGCATTTTCATGTGTTTCTGTAAATTTCAGTGTTATCGGGCCCAAACTAGTCACTTTTCATCAGAATCGTTCCAGACTCACCCAAAGTGCTCTGCTGTACTGGCAGAGTCACGGCCCACACCGTACATGCATTTTCATGTGTTTCTGTCAATTTCAGTGTTATCAGACACAAACTAGTCACTTTTCATCATATTTGATTCAGACTCACACCTAATGCTTGGTTCTGCTAGCAGAGTGAAGACACACAGAGAGTATGCATTTTCATGTGTTTCTATCAATTTCAGTGTTATCGGACAGAAACTAGTCACTTTTCATCATATTCGATCCAGACTCACACGTAATGCTTGGTTCTGCTAGCAGAGTGAAGACACACAGAGAATATGCATTTTCATGTGTTTCTATCAATTTCAGTGTTAGTGGGCCCAAACTAGTCACTTGTCATCAGAATCGTTCCAGACTCACCCAAAGCGCTCTGCTGTACTGGCAGAGTCACGGCCCACACCGTACATGCATTTTCATGTGTTTCTGTCAATTTCAGTGTTATCGGACACAAACTAGTCACTTTTCATCATATTCGATCCAGACTCACACCTAATGCTTGGTTCTGCTAGCAGAGTGAAGACACACAGAGAATATGCATTTTCATGTGTTTCTATCAATTTCAGTGTTATCGGACAGAAACTAATCACTTTTCATCATATTCGATCCAGACTCACACGTAATGCTTGGTTCTGCTAGCAGAGTGAAGACACACAGAGAATATGCATTTTCATGTGTTTCTATCAATTTCAGTGTTATCGGACAGAAACTAGTCACTTTTCATCATATTCAATCCAGACTCACACCTAATGCTCGGTTCTGCTAGGAGAATGAAGGCACACACAGAATATGCATTTTCATGTGTTTCTGTCAATTTCAGTGTTGTTGGGCCCAAACTAGTCACTTTTCATCATATTCGATCCAGACTCACACCTAATGCTTGGTTCTGCTAGCAGAGTGAAGACACACAGAGAATATGCATTTTCATGTGTTTCTATCAATTTCAGTGTTATCGGACAGAAACTAGTCACTTTTCATCAGAATCGATCCAGACTCACACCTAATGCTTGGTTCTGCTAGCAGAGTGAAAACACACAGAGAATATGCATTTTCATGTGTTTCTATCAATTTCAGTGTTATCGGACAGAAACTAGTCACTTTTCATCATATTCGATCCAGACTCACACCTAATGCTTAGTTCTGCTAGCAGAGTGAAGACACACAGAGAATATGCATTTTCATGTGTTTCTATCAATTTCAGTGTTATCGGACAGAAACTAGTCACTTTTCATCATATTCAATCCAGACTCACACCTAAAGCTCGGTTCTGCTAGCAGAATGAAGGCACACACAGAATATGCATTTTCATGTTTTTCTGTCAATTTCAGTGTTGTTGGGCCCAAACTAGTCACTTTTCATCATATTCGATCCAGACTCACACCTAATGCTTGGTTCTGCTAGCAGAGTGAAGACACACAGAGAATATGCATTTTCATGTGTTTCTATCAATTTCAGTGTTATCGGACAGAAACTAGTCACTTTTCATCATATTCGATCCAGACTCACACCTAATGCTTGGTTCTGCTAGCAGAGTGAAAACACACAGAGAATATGCATTTTCATGTGTTTCTATCAATTTCAGTGTTATCGGACACAAATTAGTCACTTTTCATCATATTCGATCCAGACTCACACCTAATGTTTGGTTCTGCTAGCAGAGTGAAGACACACAGAGAATATGCATTTTCATGTGTTTCTATCAATTTCAGTGTTATCGGACAGAAACTAGTCACTTTTCATCATATTCGATCCAGACTCACACCTAATGCTCGGTTCTGCTAGCAGAGTGAAGGCACACACAGAATATGCATTTTCATGTGTTTCTGTCAATTTCAGTGTTATCGGGCCCAAACTAGTCACTTTTCATCAGAATCATTCCAGACTCACCCAAAGCGCTCTGCTGTATTGGCAGAGTCACGGCCCACACCGTACATGCATTTTCATGTGTTTCTGTCAATTTCAGTGTTATCGGACACAAACTAGTCACTTTTCATCATATTCGATCCAGACTCACACCTAATGCTTGGTTCTGCTAGCAGAGTGAAGACACACAGAGAATATGCATTTTCATGTGTTTCTATCAATTTCAGTGTTATCGGACAGAAACTAATCACTTTTCATCATATTCGATCTAGACTCACACCTAATGCTCGGTTCTGCTAGCAGAGTGAAGGCACACACAGTATATGCATTTTCATGTGTTTCTATCAATTTCAGTGTTGTTGGGCCCAAATTAGTCACTTTTCATCATATTCAATCCAGACTCACACCTAATGCTCGGTTCTGCTAGCAGAATGAAGGCACACACAGAATATGCATTTTCATGTGTTTCTGTCAATTTCAGTGTTGTTGGGCCCAAACTAGTCACTTTTCATCATATTCGATCCAGACTCACACCTAATGCTTGGTTCTGCTAGCAGAGTGAAAACACACAGAGAATATGCATTTTCATGTGTTTCTATCAATTTCAGTGTTATCGGACAGAAACTAGTCACTTTTCATCATATTCGATCCAGACTCACACCTAATGCTTGGTTCTGCTAGCAGAGTGAAGACACACAGAGAATATGCATTTTCATGTGTTTCTATCAATTTCAGTGTTATCGAACACAAACTAGTCACTTTTCATCATATTCGATCCAGACTCACACCTAATGCTCGGTTCTGCTAGCAGAGTGAAGGCACACACAGAATATGCATTTTCATGTGTTTCTGTCAATTTCAGTGTTATTGGGCCAAACTAGTCACTTTTCATCAGAATCGATGCAGACTCGTCCAAAACGCTCTGCTGTACTGGCGGAGACAAGGCACACACCTTACCTACATTTTCATGTGTTTCTGTCAATTTCAGTGTTATCGGACAGAAACTAGTCACTTTTCATCATATTCGATCCAGACTCACACCTAATGCGTGGTTCTGCTAGCAGAGTGAAGACACACAGAGAATATGCATTTTCATGTGTTTCTATCAATTTCAGTGTTATCGGACAGAAACTAGTCACTTTTCATCATATTTGATCCAGACTCACACCTAATGCTTGGTTCTGCTAGCAGAGTGAAAACACACAGAGAATATGCATTTTCATGTGTTTCTATCAATTTCAGTGTGATCGGACACAAACTAGTCACTTTTCATCATATTCGATCCAGACTCACACGTAATGCTTGGTTCTGCTAGCAGAGTGAAGGCACACACAGTATATGCATTTTCATGTGTTTCTATCAATTTCAGTGTTATTGGGCCCAAACTAGTCACTTTTCATCAGAATCGATGCAAACTCGTCCAAAACGCTCTGCTTTACTGGCAGAGTCAAGGCACACACCGTATATGCATTTTCATGTATTTCTGTCAATTTCAGTGTTATTGGGCCAAAACTAGTCACTTTTCATCATATTCGATCCAGACTCACACCTAATGCTTGGTTCTGCTAGTAGAGTGAAGACACACAGAGAATATGCATTTTCATGTGTTTCTATCAATTTCAGTGTTATCAGAGAGAAACTAGTCACTTTTCATCATATTCGATTCAGACTCACACCTAATGCTCGGTTCTGCTAGCAGAGTGAAGGCACACACAGAATATGCATTTTCATGTGTTTCTGTAGATTTCAGTGTTATTGGGCCCAAACTAGTCACTTTTCATCATATTCGATCCAGACTCACACCTAATGCTTGGTTCTGCTAGCAGAGTGAAGACACACAGAGAATATGCATTTTCATGTGTTTCTATCAATTTCAGTGTTATCGGACACAAACCAGTCACCTTTCATCATATTCGATCCAGACTCACACCTAATGCTTGGTTCTGCTAGTAGAGTGAAGACACACAGAGAATATGCATTTTCATGTGTTTCTATCAATTTCAGTGTTATCAGAGAGAAACTAGTCACTTTTCATCATATTCGATTCAGACTCACACCTAATGCTCAGTTCTGCTAGCAGCGTGAAGGCACACACAGAATATGCATTTTCATGTGTTTCTGTAGATTTCAGTGTTATTGGGCCCAAACCAGTCACTTGTCATCAGAATCGATTCAGACTCACACGTAATGCTTGGTTCTGCTAGCAGAGTCACGGCACACACCGTACATGCATTTTCATGTGTTTCTGTCAATTTCAGTGTTATCGGGCCCAAACTAGTCACTTTTCATCAGAATCGATCCAGACTCACACCTAATGCTTGGTTCTGCTAGCAGAGTGAAGGCACACACAGAATATGCATTTTCATGTGTTTCTATGAATTTCAGTGTTATCGGACACAAACCAGTCACTTTTCATCAGAATCGATGCAGACTCACCCAAAACGCTCTGCTGCACTGGCAGAGTCACGGCATACACCGTACATGCATTTTCATGTGTTTCTGTCAATTTCAGTGTTATTGGGCCAAAACCAGTCACTTTTCATCATATTCGATCCAGACTCACACCTAATGCTTGGTTCTGCTAGCAGAGTGAAGACACACAGAGAATATGCATTTTCATGTGTTTCTATCAATTTCAGTGTTATCGGACACAAATCAGTCACTTGTCATCAGAATCGATTCATACTCACACCTAATACTCGGTTCTGCTAGCAGAGTCACGGCACACACCGCACATGCATTTTCATGTGTTTCTGTCAATTTCAGTGTTATCGGGCCCAAACTAGTCACTTTTCATCAGAATCGATGCAGACTCACCCAAAACGCTCTGCTGTGCTGGCAGAGTCACGGCACACACCGTACATGCATTTTCATGTGTTTCTATGAATTTCAGTGTTATCGGACACAAACCAGTCACTTTTCATCAGAATCGATGCAGACTCACCCATAACGCTCTGCTGCACTGGCAGAGTCACGGCACACACCGTACATGCATTTTCATGTGTTTCTGTCAATTTCAGTGTTATCGGGCCCAAACTAGTCACTTTTCATCATATTCGATCCAGACTCACACCTAATGCTTGGTTCTGCTAGCAGAGTGAAGGCACACACAGAATATGCATTTTCATGTGTTTCTATCAATTTCAGTGTTATTGGGCCCAAACTAGTCACTTTTCATCAGAATCGATCCAGACTCACATCTAATGCTTCGTTCTGCTAGCAGAGTGAAGGCACACACCGTACATGCATTTTCATGTGTTTCTGTCAATTTCAGTGTTATCGGGCCCAAACTAGTCACTTTTCATCAGAATCGTTCCAGACTCACCCAAAGTGCTCTGCTGTACTGGCAGAGTCACGGCCCACACCGTACATGCATTTTCATGTGTTTCTGTCAATTTCAGTGTTATCAGACACAAACTAGTCACTTTTCATCATATTTGATTCAGACTCACACCTAATGCTTGGTTCTGCTAGCAGAGTGAAGACACACAGAGAGTATGCATTTTCATGTGTTTCTATCAATTTCAGTGTTATCGGACAGAAACTAGTCACTTTTCATCATATTCGATCTAGACTCACATGTAATGCTTGGTTCTGCTAGCAGAGTGAAGACACACAGAGAATATGCATTTTCATGTGTTTCTATCAATTTCAGTGTTAGTGGGCCCAAACTAGTCACTTGTCATCAGAATCGTTCCAGACTCACCCAAAGCGCTCTGCTGTACTGGCAGAGTCACGGCCCACACCGTACATGCATTTTCATGTGTTTCTGTCAATTTCAGTGTTATCGGACACAAACTAGTCACTTTTCATCATATTCGATCCAGACTCACACCTAATGCTTGGTTCTGCTAGCAGAGTGAAGACACACAGAGAATATGCATTTTCATGTGTTTCTATCAATTTCAGTGTTATCGGACAGAAACTAATCACTTTTCATCATATTCGATCCAGACTCACACGTAATGCTTGGTTCTGCTAGCAGAGTGAAGACACACAGAGAATATGCATTTTCATGTGTTTCTATCAATTTCAGTGTTATCGGACAGAAACTAGTCACTTTTCATCATATTCAATCCAGACTCACACCTAATGCTCGGTTCTGCTAGGAGAATGAAGGCACACACAGAATATGCATTTTCATGTGTTTCTGTCAATTTCAGTGTTGTTGGGCCCAAACTAGTCACTTTTCATCATATTCGATCCAGACTCACACCTAATGCTTGGTTCTGCTAGCAGAGTGAAGACACACAGAGAATATGCATTTTCATGTGTTTCTATCAATTTCAGTGTTATCGGACAGAAACTAGTCACTTTTCATCAGAATCGATCCAGACTCACACCTAATGCTTGGTTCTGCTAGCAGAGTGAAAACACACAGAGAATATGCATTTTCATGTGTTTCTATCAATTTCAGTGTTATCGGACAGAAACTAGTCACTTTTCATCATATTCGATCCAGACTCACACCTAATGCTTAGTTCTGCTAGCAGAGTGAAGACACACAGAGAATATGCATTTTCATGTGTTTCTATCAATTTCAGTGTTATCGGACAGAAACTAGTCACTTTTCATCATATTCAATCCAGACTCACACCTAAAGCTCGGTTCTGCTAGCAGAATGAAGGCACACACAGAATATGCATTTTCATGTTTTTCTGTCAATTTCAGTGTTGTTGGGCCCAAACTAGTCACTTTTCATCATATTCGATCCAGACTCACACCTAATGCTTGGTTCTGCTAGCAGAGTGAAGACACACAGAGAATATGCATTTTCATGTGTTTCTATCAATTTCAGTGTTATCGGACAGAAACTAGTCACTTTTCATCATATTCGATCCAGACTCACACCTAATGCTTGGTTCTGCTAGCAGAGTGAAAACACACAGAGAATATGCATTTTCATGTGTTTCTATCAATTTCAGTGTTATCGGACACAAATTAGTCACTTTTCATCATATTCGATCCAGACTCACACCTAATGTTTGGTTCTGCTAGCAGAGTGAAGACACACAGAGAATATGCATTTTCATGTGTTTCTATCAATTTCAGTGTTATCGGACAGAAACTAGTCACTTTTCATCATATTCGATCCAGACTCACACCTAATGCTCGGTTCTGCTAGCAGAGTGAAGGCACACACAGAATATGCATTTTCATGTGTTTCTGTCAATTTCAGTGTTATCGGGCCCAAACTAGTCACTTTTCATCAGAATCATTCCAGACTCACCCAAAGCGCTCTGCTGTATTGGCAGAGTCACGGCCCACACCGTACATGCATTTTCATGTGTTTCTGTCAATTTCAGTGTTATCGGACACAAACTAGTCACTTTTCATCATATTCGATCCAGACTCACACTTAATGCTTGGTTCTGCTAGCAGAGTGAAGACACACAGAGAATATGCATTTTCATGTGTTTCTATCAATTTCAGTGTTATCGGACAGAAACTAATCACTTTTCATCATATTCGATCTAGACTCACACCTAATGCTCGGTTCTGCTAGCAGAGTGAAGGCACACACAGTATATGCATTTTCATGTGTTTCTATCAATTTCAGTGTTGTTGGGCCCAAATTAGTCACTTTTCATCATATTCAATCCAGACTCACACCTAATGCTCGGTTCTGCTAGCAGAATGAAGGCACACACAGAATATGCATTTTCATGTGTTTCTGTCAATTTCAGTGTTGTTGGGCCCAAACTAGTCACTTTTCATCATATTCGATCCAGACTCACACCTAATGCTTGGTTCTGCTAGCAGAGTGAAAACACACAGAGAATATGCATTTTCATGTGTTTCTATCAATTTCAGTGTTATCGGACAGAAACTAGTCACTTTTCATCATATTCGATCCAGACTCACACCTAATGCTTGGTTCTGCTAGCAGAGTGAAGACACACAGAGAATATGCATTTTCATGTGTTTCTATCAATTTCAGTGTTATCGAACACAAACTAGTCACTTTTCATCATATTTGATCCAGACTCACACCTAATGCTCGGTTCTGCTAGCAGAGTGAAGGCACACACAGAATATGCATTTTCATGTGTTTCTGTCAATTTCAGTGTTATTGGGCCCAAACTAGTCACTTTTCATCAGAATCGATGCAGACTCGTCCAAAACGCTCTGCTGTACTGGCGGAGACAAGGCACACACCTTACCTACATTTTCATGTGTTTCTGTCAATTTCAGTGTTATCGGACAGAAACTAGTCACTTTTCATCATATTCGATCCAGACTCACACCTAATGCGTGGTTCTGCTAGCAGAGTGAAGACACACAGAGAATATGCATTTTCATGTGTTTCTATCAATTTCAGTGTTATCGGACAGAAACTAGTCACTTTTCATCATATTTGATCCAGACTCACACCTAATGCTTGGTTCTGCTAGCAGAGTGAAAACACACAGAGAATATGCATTTTCATGTGTTTCTATCAATTTCAGTGTGATCGGACACAAACTAGTCACTTTTCATCATATTCGATCCAGACTCACACCTAATGCTTGGTTCTGCTAGCAGAGTGAAGGCACACACAGTATATGCATTTTCATGTGTTTCTATCAATTCAGTGTTATTGGGCCCAAACTAGTCACTTTTCATCAGAATCGATGCAAACTCGTCCAAAACGCTCTGCTTTACTGGCAGAGTCAAGGCACACACCGTATATGCATTTTCATGTATTTCTGTCAATTTCAGTGTTATTGGGCCAAAACTAGTCACTTTTCATCATATTCGATCCAGACTCACACCTAATGCTTGGTTCTGCTAGTAGAGTGAAGACACACAGAGAATATGCATTTTCATGTGTTTCTATCAATTTCAGTGTTATCAGAGAGAAACTAGTCACTTTTCATCATATTCGATTCAGACTCACACCTAATGCTCGGTTCTGCTAGCAGAGTGAAGGCACACACAGAATATGCATTTTCATGTGTTTCTGTAGATTTCAGTGTTATTGGGCCCAAACTAGTCACTTTTCATCATATTCGATCCAGACTCACACCTAATGCTTGGTTCTGCTAGCAGAGTGAAGACACACAGAGAATATGCATTTTCATGTGTTTCTATCAATTTCAGTGTTATCGGACACAAACCAGTCACCTTTCATCATATTCGATCCAGACTCACACCTAATGCTTGGTTCTGCTAGTAGAGTGAAGACACACAGAGAATATGCATTTTCATGTGTTTCTATCAATTTCAGTGTTATCAGAGAGAAACTAGTCACTTTTCATCATATTCGATTCAGACTCACACCTAATGCTCAGTTCTGCTAGCAGCGTGAAGGCACACACAGAATATGCATTTTCATGTGTTTCTGTAGATTTCAGTGTTATTGGGCCCAAACCAGTCACTTGTCATCAGAATCGATTCAGACTCACACGTAATGCTTGGTTCTGCTAGCAGAGTCACGGCACACACCGTACATGCATTTTCATGTGTTTCTGTCAATTTCAGTGTTATCGGGCCCAAACTAGTCACTTTTCATCAGAATCGATCCAGACTCACACCTAATGCTTGGTTCTGCTAGCAGAGTGAAGGCACACACAGAATATGCATTTTCATGTGTTTCTATGAATTTCAGTGTTATCGGACACAAACCAGTCACTTTTCATCAGAATCGATGCAGATTCACCCAAAACGCTCTGCTGCACTGGCAGAGTCACGGCATACACCGTACATGCATTTTCATGTGTTTCTGTCAATTTCAGTGTTATTGGGCCAAAACCAGTCACTTTTCATCATATTCGATCCAGACTCACACCTAATGCTTGGTTCTGCTAGCAGAGTGAAGACACACAGAGAATATGCATTTTCATGTGTTTCTATCAATTTCAGTGTTATCGGACACAAATCAGTCACTTGTCATCAGAATCGATTCATACTCACACCTAATACTCGGTTCTGCTAGCAGAGTCACGGCACACACCGCACATGCATTTTCATGTGTTTCTGTCAATTTCAGTGTTATCGGGCCCAAACTAGTCACTTTTCATCAGAATCGATGCAGACTCACCCAAAACGCTCTGCTGTGCTGGCAGAGTCACGGCACACACCGTACATGCATTTTCATGTGTTTCTATGAATTTCAGTGTTATCGGACACAAACCAGTCACTTTTCATCAGAATCGATGCAGACTCACCCATAACGCTCTGCTGCACTGGCAGAGTCACGGCACACACCGTACATGCATTTTCATGTGTTTCTGTCAATTTCAGTGTTATCGGGCCCAAACTAGTCACTTTTCATCATATTCGATCCAGACTCACACCTAATGCTTGGTTCTGCTAGCAGAGTGAAGGCACACACAGAATATGCATTTTCATGTGTTTCTATCAATTTCAGTGTTATTGGGCCCAAACTAGTCACTTTTCATCAGAATCGATCCAGACTCACATCTAATGCTTCGTTCTGCTAGCAGAGTGAAGGCACACACCGTACATGCATTTTCATGTGTTTCTGTCAATTTCAGTGTTATTGGGCCCAAACTAGTCACTTTTCATCAGAATCGATGCAGACTCACCCAAAACGCTCTGCTGTACTGGCAGAGTCACGGCACACACCGTACATGCATTTTCATGTGTTTCTATCAATTTCAGTGTTATTGGGCCCAAACTAGTCACTTTTCATCATATTCGATCCAGACTCACACCTAATGCTTGGTTCTGCTAGCAGAGTGAAGACACACAGAGAATATGCATTTTCATGTGTTTCTATCAATTTCAGTGTTATCGGACACAAACTAGTCACCTTTCATCATATTCGATCCAGACTCACACCTAACGCTTGGTTCTGCTAGTAGAGTGAAGACACACTGAGAATATGCATTTTCATGTGTTTCTATCAATTTCAGTGTTATCAGAGAGAAACTAGTCACTTTTTCATCATATTCGATTCAGACTCACACCTCATGCTCAGTTCAGCTAGCAGAGTGAAGGCACACACAGAATATGCATTTTCATGTGTTTCTGTAGATTTCAGTGTTATTGGGCCCAAACTAGTCACTTTTCATCATATTCGATCCAGACTCACACCTAATGCTCAGTTCTGCTAGCAGAGTGAAGGCACACACAGAATATGCATTTTCATGTGTTTCTGTAGATTTCAGTGTTATTGGGCCCAAACCAGTCACTTGTCATCAGAATCGATTCAGACTCACACCTAATGCTTGGTTCTGCTAGCAGAGTCACGGCACACACCGTACATGCATTTTCATGTGTTTCTGTCAATTTCAGTGTTATCGGGCCCAAACTAGTCACTTTTCATCAGAATCGATCCAGACTCACACCTAATACTTGGTTCTGCTAGCAGAGTCACGGCACACACCGTACATGCATTTTCATGTGTTTCTGTCAATTTCAGTGTTATCGGGCCCAAACCAGTCACTTTTCATCAGAATCGATGCAGACTCACCCAAAACTATCTGCTGCAGTGGCAGAGTCACGGCACACACCGTACATGCATTTTCATGTGTTTCTGTCAATTTCAGTGTTATCGGGCCCAAACTAGTCACTTTTCATCATATTCGATCCAGACTCACACCTAATGCTTGGTTCTGCTAGAAGAGTGAAGGCACACACAGAATATGCATTTTCATGTGTTTCTATCAATTTCAGTGTTATTGGGCCCAAACTAGTCACTTTTCATCAGAATCGATGCAGACTCGTCCAAAACGCTCTGCTGTACTGGCAGAGTCAAGGCACACACCGTACATGCATTTTCATGTGTTTCTGTCAATTTCAGTGTTATCGGGCCCAAACTAGTCACTTTTCATCATATTCGATCCAGACTCACACCTAATGCTTGGTTCTGCTAGCAGAGTGAAGGCACACACAGAATATGCATTTTCATGTGTTTCTATCAATTTCAGTGTTATTAGACCCAAACTAGTCACTTTTCACCAGAATCGATGCAGAATCGTCCAAAATGCTCTGCTGTACTGGCAGAGTCAAGGCACACACCGTACATGCATTTTCATGTGTTTCTGTCAATTTCAGTGTTATTGGGCCCAAACTAGTCACTTTTCATCAGAATCGATGCAGACTCACCCAAAACGCTCAGCTGTACTGGCAGAGTCACAGCACACACCGTACATGCATTTTCATGTGTTTCTGTCAATTTCAGTGTTATTGGGCCCAAACTAGTCACTTTTCATCATATTCGATCCAGACTCACACGTAATGCTTGGTTCTGCTAGCAGAGTCACGGCATACACCGTACATGCATTTTCATGTGTTTCTGTCAATTTCAGTGTTATCGGGCCCAAACTAGTCACTTTTCATCAGAATCGATGCAGACTCACCCAAAACGCTCTGCTGCACTGGCAGAGTCACGCAATACACCGTACATGCATTTTCATGCGTTTCTGTCAATTTCAGTGTTATTGGGCCAAAACTAGTCACTTTTCATCCGAATCGATGCAGACTCACACCTAATACTTGGTTCTGCTAGCAGAGTCACGGCACACACCGCACATGCATTTTCATGTGTTTCTGTCAATTTCAGTGTTATCGGGCCCAAACCAGTCACTTTTCATCAGAATCGATGCAGACTCACCCAAAACGCTCTGCTGTACTGGCAGAGTCATGGCACACACCGTACATGCATTTTCATGTGTTTCTATGAATTTCAGTGTTATCGGACACAAACCAGTCACTTTTCATCAGAATCGATGTAGACTCACCCAAAACTATCTGCTGCAGTGGCAGAGTCACGGCACACACCGTACATGCATTTTCATGTGTTTCTGTCAATTTCAGTGTTATCGGGCCCAAACTAGTCACTTTTCATCATATTCGATCCAGACTCACACCTAATGCTTGGTTCTGCTAGAAGAGTGAAGGCACACACAGAATATGCATTTTTATGTGTTTCTATCAATTTCAGTGTTATTGGGCCCAAACTAGTCACTTTTCATCAGAATCGATGCAGACTCGTCCAAAACGCTCTGCTGTACTGGCAGAGTCAAGGCACACACCGTACATGCATTTTCATGTGTTTCTGTCAATTTCAGTGTTATTGGGCCCAAACTAGTCACTTTTCATCATATTCGATCCAGACTCACACCTAATGCTTGGTTCTGCTAGCAGAGTGAAGGCACACACAGAATATGCATTTTCATGTGTTTCTATCAATTTCAGTGTTATTGGACCCAAACTAGTCACTTTTCACCAGAATCGATGCAGAATCGTCCAAAACGCTCTGCTGTACTGGCAGAGTCAAGGCACACACCGTACATGCATTTTCATGTGTTTCTGTCAATTTCAGTGTTATTGGGCCCAAACTAGTCACTTTTCATCAGAATCGATGCAGACTCACCCAAAACGCTCAGCTGTACTGGCAGAGTCACAGCACACACCGTACATGCATTTTCATGTGTTTCTGTCAATTTCAGTGTTATTGGGCCCAAACTAGTCACTTTTCATCATATTCGATCCAGACTCACACGTAATGCTTGGTTCTCCTAGCAGAGTCACGGCATACACCGTACATGCATTTTCATGTGTTTCTGTCAATTTCAGTGTTATTGGGCCAAAACTAGTCACTTTTCATCCGAATCGATGCAGACTCACCCAAAACGCTCTGCTGTGCTGGCAGAGTCACGGCACACACCGTACATGCATTTTCATGTGTTTCTATGAATTTCAGTGTTATCGGACACAAACCAGTCACTTTTCATCAGAATCGATGCAGACTCACCCAAAATGCTCTGCTTCACTGGCAGAGTCACGGCACACACCGTACATGCATTTTCATGTGTTTCTGTCAATTTCAGTGTTGTCGGGCCGAAACTAGTCACTTTTCATCATATTCAATCCAGACTCACACCTAATGCTTCGTTCTGCTAGCAGAGTGAAGGGACACACAGAATATGCATTTTCATGTGTTTCTATGAATTTCAGCGTTATTGGGCCCAAACTAGTCACTTTTCATCAGAATCGATGCAGACTCGTCCAAAACGCTCTGCTGTACTGGCAGAGTCAAGGCACACACCGTACATGCATTTTCATGTGTTTCTGTCAATTTCAGTGTTATTGGGCCAAAACCAGTCACTTTTCATCATATTCGATCCAGACTCACACCTAATGCTTGGTTCTGCTAGCAGAGTGAAGACACACAGAGAATATGCATTTTCATGTGTTTCTATCAATTTCAGTGTTATCGGACACAAACCAGTCACTTGTCATCAGAATCGATTCAGACTCACACCTAATGCTTGGTTCTGCTAGCAGAGTCACAGCACACACCGTACATGCATTTTCATGTGTTTCTGTCAATTTCAGTGTTATCGGGCCCAAACTAGTCACTTTTCATCAGAATCGATCCAGACTCACACCTAATACTCGGTTCTGCTAGCAGAGTCCCGGCACACACCGCACATGCATTTTCATGTGTTTCTGTCAATTTCAGTGTTATCGGGCCCAAACTAGTCACTTTTCATCAGAATCGATGCAGACTCACCCAAAACGCTCTGCTGTGCTGGCAGAGTCACGGCACACACCGTACATGCATTTTCATGTGTTTCTATGAATTTCAGTGTTATCGGATACAAACCAGTCACTTGTCATCAGAATCGATGCAGACTCACCCAAAACGCTCTGCTGCACTGGCAGAGTCACGGCACACACCGTACATGCATTTTTATGTGTTTCTGTCAATTTCAGTGTTATTGGGCCCAAACTAGTCACTTTTCATCAGAATCGATGCAGACTCACCCAAAACGCTCTGCTGTACTGGAAGAGTCAAGGCACACACCGTACATGCATTTTCATGTGTTTCTGTCAATTTCAGTGTTATTGGGCCCAAACTAGTCACTTTTCATCAGAATCGATGCAGACTCACCCAAAACGCTCAGCTGTACTGGCAGAGTCACGGCACACACTGTACATGCATTTTCATGTGTTTCTGTCAATTTCAGTGTTATTGGGCCCAAACTAGTCACTTTTCATCATATTCGATCCAGACTCACACCTAATGCTTCGTTCTGCTAGCAGAGTGAAGGCACACACCGTACATGCATTTTCATGTGTTTCTGTCAATTTCAGTGTTATTGGACAGAAACTAGTCACTTTTCATCATATTCGATCCAGACTCACACCTAATGCTTCGTTCTGCTAGCAGAGTGAAGGCATACACAGAATATGCATTTTCATGTGTTTTTATCAATTTCAGTGTTATTGGGCCCAAACTAGTCACTTTTCATCAGAATCGATGCAGACTCGTCCAAAACGCTCTGCTGTACTGGCAGAGTCAAGGCACACACCGTACATGCATTTTCATGTGTTTCTGTCAATTTCATCGTTATTGTGCCAAAACTAGTCACTTTTCATCATATTCGATCCAGACTCACACCTAATGCTTGGTTCTGCTAGCAGAGTGAAGACACACAGAGAATATGCATTTTCATGTGTTTCTATCAATTTCAGTGTTATCGGACACAAACTAGTCACCTTTCATCATATTCGATCCAGACTCACACCTAATGCTTGGTTCTGCTAGTAGAGTGAAGACACACAGAGAATATGCATTTTCATGTGTTTCTATCAATTTCAGTGTTATCAGAGAGAAACTAGTCACTTTTCATCATATTCGATTCAGACTCACACCTAATGCTTGGTTCTGCTAGCAGAGTCACGGCACACACCGTACATGCATTTTCATGTGTTTCTGTCAATTTCAGTGTTATCGGGCCCAAACTAGTCACTTTTCATCAGAATCGATGCAGACTCACCCAAAACGCTCTGCTGTGCTGGCAGAGTCACGGCACACACCGTACATGCATTTTCATGTGTTTCTATGAATTTCAGTGTTATCGGACACAAACCAGTCACTTTCCATCAGAATCGATGCAGACTCACCAAAAACGCTCTGCTGCACTGGCAGAGTCACGGCACACACCGTACATGCATTTTCATGTGTTTCTGTCAATTTCAGTGTTATCGGGCCCAAACTAGTCACTTTTCATCATATTCGATCCAGACTCACACCTAATGCTTGGTTCTGCTAGCAGAGTGAAGGCACACATAGAATATGCATTTTCATGTGTTTCTATCAATTTCAGTGTTATTGGGCCCAAACTAGTCACTTTTCATCAGAATCGATGCAGACTCGTCCAAAACGCTCTGCTGTACTGGCAGAGTCAAGGCACGCACCGTACATGCATTTTCATGTGTTTCTGTCAATTTCAGTGTTATTGGGCCCAAACTAGTCACTTTTCATCATATTCGATCCAGGCTCACACGTAATGCTTGGTTCTGCTAGCAGAGTCACGGCACACACCGTACATGCATTTTCATGTGTTTCTGTCAATTTCAGTGTTATTGGGCCAAAACTAGTCACTTTTCATCATATTCGATCCAGACTCACACCTAATGCTTGGTTCTGCTAGCAGAGTGAAGACACACAGAGAATATTCCTTTTTCATGTGTTTCTATCAATTTCAGTGTTATCGGACACAAACTAGTCACTTTTCATCATATTCGATCCAGACTCACACCTAATGCTTGGTTCTGCTAGCAGAGTGAAGACACACAGAGAATATGCATTTTCCTGTGTTTCTTTCAATTTCAGTGTTATCGGACAGAAACTAGTGACTTTTCATCATATTCGATCCAGACTCTCACCTAATACTCGGTTCTGCTAGGAGAGTCACGGCACACACCGTACATGCATTTTCATGTGTTTCTGTCAATTTCAGTGTTATCGGGCCCAAACTAGTCACTTTTCATCAGAATCGATGCAGACTCACCCAAAACGCTCTGCTGCACTGGCGGAGTCACGGCACACACCGTACATGCATTTTCATGTGTTTCTGTCAATTTCAGTGTTATCGGGCCCAAACTAGTCACTTTTCATCAGAATCGATGCAAACTCACCCAAAACGCTCTGCTGCACTGGCAGAGTCACGGCACACACCGTACATGCATTTTCATGTGTTTCTGTCAATTTCAGTCTTATCGGGCCCAAACTACTCACTTTTCATCATATTCGATCAAGACTCACACCTAATGCTTGGTTCTGCTAGCAGAGTGAAGACACACAGAGAATATGTATTTTCATATGTTTCTATCAATTTCAGTGTTATCGGACACAAACTAGTCACTTTTCATCATATTCGATCCAGACTCACACCTAATACTCGGTTCTGCTAGGAGAGTTACGGCACACACCGTACATGCATTTTCATGTGTTTCTGTCAATTTCAGTGTTATCGGGCCCAAACTAGTCACTTTTCATCAGAATCGATGCAGACTCACCCAAAACGCTCTGCTGCACTGGCAGAGTAACGCGATACACCGTATATGCATTTTCATGTGTTTCTATCAATTTCAGTGTTATCAGACGCAAACTAGTCACTTTTCATCATATTCGATCAAGACTCACACCTAATGCTTGGTTCTGCTAGCAGAGTGAAGGCACACACAGAATATGCATTTTCATGTGTTTCTATCAATTTCAGTGTTATTGGGCCCAAACTAGTCACTTTCATCAGAATCGATGCAGACTCGTCCAAAACCCTCACTGTACTGGCAGAGTTAAGGTACACACCGTACATGCATTTTCATGTGTTTCTGTCAATTTCAGTGTTATCGGACACAAACTAGTCACCTTTCATCATATTCGATCCAGACTCACACCTAATGCTTGGTTCTGCTAGTAGAGTGAAGACACACAGAGAATATGCATTTTCATGTGTTTCTTTCAATTTCAGTGTTATCAGACAGAAACTAGTCACTTTTCATCATATTCGATCCAGACTCACACCTAATGCTTGGTTCTGCAAGTAGAGTGAAGACACACTGAGAATATGCATTTTCATGTGTTTCTTTCAATTTCAGTGTTATCAGACAGAAACTAGTCACTTTTCATCATATTCGATCCAGACTCACACCTAATGCTTGGTTCTGCTAGCAGAGTGAAGACATACAGAGAATATGCATTTTCATGTGTTTCTATCAATTTCAGTGTTATCAGACAGAAACTAGTCACTTTTCATCATATTCGATCCAGACTCACACCTAATGCTTGGTTCTGCTAGCAGAGTGAAGACACACAGAGAATATGCATTTTCATGTGTTTCTATCAATTTCAGTGTCATCGGACACAAACTAGTCACTTTTCATCATATTCGATCCAGACTCACACCTAATGCTTGGTTCTGCTAGCAGAGTGAAGACACACAGAGAATATGCATTTTCATGTGTTTCTTTCAATTTCAGTGTTATCAGACAGAAACTAGTCACTTTTCATCATATTCGATCCAGACTCACACCTAATACTCGGTTCTGCTAGGAGAGTCACGGCACACACCGTACATGCATTTTCATGTGTTTCTATCAATTTCAGTGTTATCGGGCCAAAACTAGTCACTTTTCATCAGAATCGATGCAGACTCACCCAAAACGCTCTGCTGCACTGGCAGAGTCATGCGATACACCGTATATGCATTTTCATGTGTTTCTATCAATTTCAGTGTTATCAGACGCAAACTAGTCACTTTTCATCAGAATCGATGAAGACTCACCCAAAACGCTCTGCTGCACTGGCAGAGTCACGCGATACACCGTATATGCATTTTCATGTGTTTCTATCAATTTCAGTGTTATTAGACGCAAACTAGTCACTTTTCATCAGAATCGATGCAGACTCACCCAAAATGCTCTGCTGCACTGGCAGAGTCACGGCACACACCGTACATGCATTTTCATGTGTTTCTGTCAATTTCACTGTTTTCGGGCCCAAACTAGTCACTTTTCATCAGAATCGAGGCAGACTCACAACGAATGCGTGATTCTGCTAGGAGAGTGACGGCACACACAGCATATTCTTTTTCATATGTTTCTATCAATTTCATTGTTATCGGACACAAACTAGTCACTTTTCATCTTATTCGATCCAGACTCACACCTAATGCTTGGTTCTGCTAGCAGAGTGAAGACACACAGAGAATATGCATTTTCATGTGTTTCTATCAATTTCAGTGTTATCGGACACAAACCAGTCACTTTTCATCAGAATCGATGCAGACTCACCCAAAACGCTCTGCTGTGCTGGCAGAGTCACGGCACACACCGTACATGCATTTTCATGTGTTTCTATGAATTTCAGTGTTATCGGACACAAACCAGTCACTTTTCATCAGAATCGATGCAGACTCACCCAAAACGCTCTGCTGTGCTGGCAGAGTCACGGCACACACCGTACATGCATTTTCATGTGTTTCTGTCAATTTCAGTGTTATCGGGCCCAAACTAGTCACTTTTCATCATATTCGATCCAGACTCACACCTATGCTTGGTTCTGCTAGCAGAGTGAAGGCACACACAGAATATGCATTTTCATGTGTTTCTATCAATTTCAGTGTTATTGGGCCCAAACTAGTCACTTTTCATCAGAATCGATCCAGACTCACATCTAATGCTTCGTTCTGCTAGCAGAGTGAAGGCACACACCGTACATGCATTTTCATGTGTTTCTGTCAATTTCAGTGTTAATGGGCCCAAACTAGTCACTTTTCATCAGAATCGATGCAGACTCACCCAAAACGCTCTGCTGTACTGGCAGAGTCACGGCACACACCGTACATGCATTTTCATGTGTTTCTGTCAATTTCAGTGTTATTGGGCCCAAACTAGTCACTTTTCATCATATTCGATCCAGACTCACACCTAATGCTTGGTTCTGCTAGCAGAGTGAAGACACACAGAGAATATGCATTTTCATGTGTTTCTATCAATTTCAGTGTTATCGGACACAAACTAGTCACCTTTCATCATATTCGATCCAGACTCACACCTAACGCTTGGTTCTGCTAGTAGAGTGAAGACACACTGAGAATATGCATTTTCATGTGTTTCTATCAATTTCAGTGTTATCAGAGAGAAACTAGTCACTTTTTCATCATATTCGATTCAGACTCACACCTCATGCTCAGTTCAGCTAGCAGAGTGAAGGCACACACAGAATATGCATTTTCATGTGTTTCTGTAGATTTCAGTGTTATTGGGCCCAAACTAGTCACTTTTCATCATATTCGATCCAGACTCACACCTAATGCTTGGTTCTGCTAGCAGAGTGAAGACATACAGAGAATATGCATTTTCATGTGTTTCTATCAATTTCAGTGTTATCAGACAGAAACTAGTCACTTTTCATCATATTCGATCCAGACTCACACCTAATGCTTGGTTCTGCTAGCAGAGTGAAGACACACAGAGAATATGCATTTTCATGTGTTTCTATCAATTTCAGTGTCATCGGACACAAACTAGTCACTTTTCATCATATTCGATCCAGACTCACACCTAATGCTTGGTTCTGCTAGCAGAGTGAAGACACACAGAGAATATGCATTTTCATGTGTTTCTTTCAATTTCAGTGTTATCAGACAGAAACTAGTCACTTTTCATCATATTCGATCCAGACTCACACCTAATACTCGGTTCTGCTAGGAGAGTCACGGCACACACCGTACATGCATTTTCATGTGTTTCTATCAATTTCAGTGTTATCGGGCCAAAACTAGTCACTTTTCATCAGAATCGATGCAGACTCACCCAAAACGCTCTGCTGCACTGGCAGAGTCATGCGATACACCGTATATGCATTTTCATGTGTTTCTATCAATTTCAGTGTTATCAGACGCAAACTAGTCACTTTTCATCAGAATCGATGAAGACTCACCCAAAACGCTCTGCTGCACTGGCAGAGTCACGCGATACACCGTATATGCATTTTCATGTGTTTCTATCAATTTCAGTGTTATTAGACGCAAACTAGTCACTTTTCATCAGAATCGATGCAGACTCACCCAAAATGCTCTGCTGCACTGGCAGAGTCACGGCACACACCGTACATGCATTTTCATGTGTTTCTGTCAATTTCAGTGTTTTCGGGCCCAAACTAGTCACTTTTCATCAGAATCGAGGCAGACTCACAACGAATGCGTGATTCTGCTAGGAGAGTGACGGCACACACAGCATATTCTTTTTCATATGTTTCTATCAATTTCATTGTTATCGGACACAAACTAGTCACTTTTCATCTTATTCGATCCAGACTCACACCTAATGCTTGGTTCTGCTAGCAGAGTGAAGACACACAGAGAATATGCATTTTCATGTGTTTCTATCAATTTCAGTGTTATCGGACACAAACCAGTCACTTTTCATCAGAATCGATGCAGACTCACCCAAAACGCTCTGCTGTGCTGGCAGAGTCACGGCACACACCGTACATGCATTTTCATGTGTTTCTATGAATTTCAGTGTTATCGGACACAAACCAGTCACTTTTCATCAGAATCGATGCAGACTCACCCAAAACGCTCTGCTGCACTGGCAGAGTCACGGCACACACCGTACATGCATTTTCATGTGTTTCTGTCAATTTCAGTGTTATCGGGCCCAAACTAGTCACTTTTCATCATATTCGATCCAGACTCACACCTAATGCTTGGTTCTGCTAGCAGAGTGAAGGCACACACAGAATATGCATTTTCATGTGTTTCTATCAATTTCAGTGTTATTGGGCCCAAACTAGTCACTTTTCATCAGAATCGATCCAGACTCACATCTAATGCTTCGTTCTGCTAGCAGAGTGAAGGCACACACCGTACATGCATTTTCATGTGTTTCTGTCAATTTCAGTGTTATCAGACAGAAACTAGTCACCTTTCATCATATTCGATCCAGACTCACACCTAACGCTTGGTTCTGCTAGTAGAGTGAAGACACACTGAGAATATGCATTTTCATGTGTTTCTATCAATTTCAGTGTTATCAGAGAGAAACTAGTCACTTTTTCATCATATTCGATTCAGACTCACACCTCATGCTCAGTTCAGCTAGCAGAGTGAAGGCACACACAGAATATGCATTTTCATGTGTTTCTGTAGATTTCAGTGTTATTGGGCCCAAACTAGTCACTTTTCATCATATTCGATCCAGACTCACACCTAATGCTCAGTTCTGCTAGCAGAGTGAAGGCACACACAGAATATGCATTTTCATGTGTTTCTGTAGATTTCAGTGTTATTGGGCCCAAACCAGTCACTTGTCATCAGAATCGATTCAGACTCACACCTAATGCTTGGTTCTGCTAGCAGAGTCACGGCACACACCATACATGCATTTTCATGTGTTTCTGTCACTTTCAGTGTTATCGGGCCCAAACTAGTCACTTTTCATCAGAATCGATCCAGACTCACACCTAATACTTGGTTCTGCTAGCAGAGTCACGGCACACACCGTACATGCATTTTCATGTGTTTCTGTCAATTTCAGTGTTATCGGGCCCAAACCAGTCACTTTTCATCAGAATCGATGCAGACTCACCCAAAACGCTCTGCTGTACTGGCAGAGTCATGGCACACACCGTACATGCATTTTCATGTGTTTCTATGAATTTCAGTGTTATCGGACACAAACCAGTCACTTTTCATCAGAATCGATGCAGACTCACCCAAAACTATCTGCTGCAGTGGCAGAGTCACGGCACATACCGTACATGCATTTTCATGTGTTTCTGTCAATTTCAGTGTTATCGGGCCCAAACTAGTCACTTTTCATCATATTCGATCCAGACTCACACCTAATGCTTGGTTCTGCTAGAAGAGTGAAGGCACACACAGAATATGCATTTTCATGTGTTTCTATCAATTTCAGTGTTATTGGGCCCAAACTAGTCACTTTTCATCAGAATCGATGCAGACTCGTCCAAAACGCTCTGCTGTACTGGCAGAGTCAAGGCACACACCGTACATGCATTTTCATGTGTTTCTGTCAATTTCAGTGTTATCGGGCCCAAACTAGTCACTTTTCATCATATTCGATCCAGACTCACACCTAATGCTTGGTTCTGCTAGCAGAGTGAAGGCACACACAGAATATGCATTTTCATGTGTTTCTATCAATTTCAGTGTTATCGGACACAAACCAGTCACTTGTCATCAGAATCGATTCAGACTCACACCTAATGCTTGGTTCTGCTAGCAGAGTCACAGCACACACCGTACATGCATTTTCATGTGTTTCTGTCAATTTCAGTGTTATCGGGCCCAAACTAGTCACTTTTCATCAGAATCGATCCAGACTCACACCTAATACTCGGTTCTGCTAGCAGAGTCCCGGCACACACCGCACATGCATTTTCATGTGTTTCTGTCAATTTCAGTGTTATCGGGCCCAAACTAGTCACTTTTCATCAGAATCGATGCAGACTCACCCAAAACGCTCTGCTGTACTGGAAGAGTCAAGGCACACACCGTACATGCATTTTCATGTGTTTCTGTCAATTTCAGTGTTATTGGGCCCAAACTAGTCACTTTTCATCAGAATCGATGCAGACTCGTCCAAAACGCTCTGCTGTACTGGCAGAGTCAAGGCACACACCGTACATGCATTTTCATGTGTTTCTGTCAATTTCAGTGTTATCGGGCCCAAACTAGTCACTTTTCATCATATTCGATCCAGACTCACACCTAATGCTTGGTTCTGCTAGCAGAGTGAAGGCACACATAGAATATGCATTTTCATGTGTTTCTATCAATTTCAGTGTTATTGGGCCCAAACTAGTCACTTTTCATCAGAATCGATGCAGACTCGTCCAAAACGCTCTGCTGTACTGGCAGAGTCAAGGCACGCACCGTACATGCATTTTCATGTGTTTCTGTCAATTTCAGTGTTATTGGGCCCAAACTAGTCACTTTTCATCATATTCGATCCAGGCTCACACGTAATGCTTGGTTCTGCTAGCAGAGTCACGGCACACACGTACATGCATTTTCATGTGTTTCTGTCAATTTCAGTGTTATTGGGCCAAAACTAGTCACTTTTCATCATATTCGATCCAGACTCACACCTAATGCTTGGTTCTGCTAGCAGAGTGAAGACACACAGAGAATATTCCTTTTTCATGTGTTTCTATCAATTTCAGTGTTATCGGACACAAACTAGTCACTTTTCATCATATTCGATCCAGACTCACACCTAATGCTTGGTTATGCTAGCAGAGTGAAGACACACAGAGAATATGCATTTTCCTGTGTTTCTTTCAATTTCAGTGTTATCGGACAGAAACTAGTCACTTTTCATCATATTCGATCCAGACTCTCACCTAATACTCGGTTCTGCTAGGAGAGTCACGGCACACACCGTACATGCATTTTCATGTGTTTCTGTCAATTTCAGTGTTATCGGGCCCAAACTAGTCACTTTTCATCAGAATCGATGCAGACTCACCCAAAACGCTCTGCTGCACTGGCGGAGTCACGGCACACACCGTACATGCATTTTCATGTGTTTCTGTCAATTTCAGTGTTATCGGGCCCAAACTAGTCACTTTTCATCAGAATCGATGCAAACTCACCCAAAACGCTCTGCTGCACTGGCAGAGTCACGGCACACACCGTACATGCATTTTCATGTGTTTCTGTCAATTTCAGTCTTATCGGGCCCAAACTACTCACTTTTCATCATATTCGATCAAGACTCACACCTAATGCTTGGTTCTGCTAGCAGAGTGAAGACACACAGAGAATATGTATTTTCATATGTTTCTATCAATTTCAGTGTTATCGGACAAAAACTAGTCACTTTTCATCATATTCGATCCAGACTCACACCTAATACTCGGTTCTGCTAGGAGAGTCACGGCACACACCGTACATGCATTTTCATGTGTTTCTGTCAATTTCAGTGTTATCGGGCCCAAACTAGTCACTTTTCATCAGAATCGATGCAGACTCACCCAAAACGCTCTGCTGCACTGGCAGAGTAACGCGATACACCGTATATGCATTTTCATGTGTTTCTATCAATTTCAGTGTTATCAGACGCAAACTAGTCACTTTTCATCATATTCGATCCAGACTCACACCTAATGCTTGGTTCTGCTAGCAGAGTGAAGGCACACACAGAATATGCATTTTCATGTGTTTCTATCAATTTCAGTGTTATTGGGCCCAAACTAGTCACTTTCATCAGAATCGATGCAGACTCGTCCAAAACCCTCACTGTACTGGCAGAGTTAAGGTACACACCGTACATGCATTTTCATGTGTTTCTGTCAATTTCAGTGTTATCGGACACAAACTAGTCACCTTTCATCATATTCGATCCAGACTCACACCTAATGCTTGGTTCTGCTAGTAGAGTGAAGACACACAGAGAATATGCATTTTCATGTGTTTCTTTCAATTTCAGTGTTATCAGACAAAAACTAGTCACTTTTCATCATATTCGATCCAGACTCACACCTAATGCTTGGTTCTGCAAGTAGAGTGAAGACACACTGAGAATATGCATTTTCATGTGTTTCTTTCAATTTCAGTGTTATCAGACAGAAACTAGTCACTTTTCATCATATTCGATCCAGACTCACACCTAATGCTTGGTTCTGCTAGCAGAGTGAAGACATACAGAGAATATGCATTTTCATGTGTTTCTATCAATTTCAGTGTTATCAGACAGAAACTAGTCACTTTTCATCATATTCGATCCAGACTCACACCTAATGCTTGGTTCTGCTAGCAGAGTGAAGACACACAGAGAATATGCATTTCCATGTGTTTCTATCAATTTCAGTGTCATCGGACACAAACTAGTCACTTTTCATCATATTCGATCCAGACTCACACCTAATGCTTGGTTCTGCTAGCAGAGTGAAGACACACAGAGAATATGCATTTTCATGTGTTTCTTTCAATTTCAGTGTTATCAGACAGAAACTAGTCACTTTTCATCATATTCGATCCAGACTCACACCTAATACTCGGTTCTGCTAGGAGAGTCACGGCACACACCGTACATGCATTTTCATGTGTTTCTATCAATTTCAGTGTTATCGGGCCAAAACTAGTCACTTTTCATCAGAATCGATGCAGACTCACCCAAAACGCTCTGCTGCACTGGCAGAGTCATGCGATACACCGTATATGCATTTTCATGTGTTTCTATCAATTTCAGTGTTATCAGACGCAAACTAGTCACTTTTCATCAGAATCGATGAAGACTCACCCAAAACGCTCTGCTGCACTGGCAGAGTCACGCGATACACCGTATATGCATTTTCATGTGTTTCTATCAATTTCAGTGTTATTAGACGCAAACTAGTCACTTTTCATCAGAATCGATGCAGACTCACCCAAAATGCTCTGCTGCACTGGCAGAGTCACGGCACACACCGTACATGCATTTTCATGTGTTTCTGTCAATTTCAGTGTTTTCGGGCCCAAACTAGTCACTTTTCATCAGAATTGAGGCAGACTCACAACGAATGCGTGATTCTGCTAGGAGAGTGACGGCACACACAGCATATTCTTTTTCATATGTTTCTATCAATTTCATTGTTATCGGACACAAACTAGTCACTTTTCATCTTATTCGATCCAGACTCACACCTAATGCTTGGTTCTGCTAGCAGAGTGAAGACACACAGAGAATATGCATTTTCATGTGTTTCTATCAATTTCAGTGTTATCGGACACAAACCAGTCACTTTTCATCAGAATCGATGCAGACTCACCCAAAACGCTCTGCTGTGCTGGCAGAGTCACGGCACACACCGTACATGCATTTTCATGTGTTTCTATGAATTTCAGTGTTATCGGACACAAACCAGTCACTTTTCATCAGAATCGATGCAGACTCACCCAAAACGCTCTGCTGCACTGGCAGAGTCACGGCACACACCGTACATGCATTTTCATGTGTTTCTGTCAATTTCAGTGTTATCGGGCCCAAACTAGTCACTTTTCATCATATTCGATCCAGACTCACACCTAATGCTTGGTTCTGCTAGCAGAGTGAAGGCACACACAGAATATGCATTTTCATGTGTTTCTATCAATTTCAGTGTTATTGGGCCCAAACTAGTCACTTTTCATCAGAATCGATCCAGACTCACATCTAATGCTTCGTTCTGCTAGCAGAGTGAAGGCACACACCGTACATGCATTTTCATGTGTTTCTGTCAATTTCAGTGTTATTGGGCCCAAACTAGTCACTTTTCATCAGAATCGATGCAGACTCACCCAAAACGCTCTGCTGTACTGGCAGAGTCACGGCACACACCGTACATGCATTTTCATGTGTTTCTGTCAATTTCAGTGTTATTGGGACCAAACTAGTCACTTTTCATCATATTCGATCCAGACTCACACCTAATGCTTGGTTCTGCTAGCAGAGTGAAGACACACAGAGAATATGCATTTTCATGTGTTTCTATCAATTTCAGTGTTATCAGAGAGAAACTAGTCACTTTTTCATCATATTCGATTCAGACTCACACCTCATGCTCAGTTCAGCTAGCAGAGTGAAGACACACAGAGAATATGCATTTTCATGTGTTTCTGTAGATTTCAGTGTTATTGGGCCCAAACTAGTCACTTTTCATCATATTCGATCCAGACTCACACCTAATGCTTGGTTCTGCTAGCAGAGTGAAGACATACAGAGAATATGCATTTTCATGTGTTTCTATCAATTTCAGTGTTATCAGACAGAAACTAGTCACTTTTCATCATATTCGATCCAGACTCACACCTAATGCTTGGTTCTGCTAGCAGAGTGAAGACACACAGAGAATATGCATTTTCATGTGTTTCTATCAATTTCAGTGTCATCGGACACAAACTAGTCACTTTTCATCATATTCGATCCAGACTCACACCTAATGCTTGGTTCTGCTAGCAGAGTGAAGACACACAGAGAATATGCATTTTCCTGTGTTTCTTTCAATTTCAGTGTTATCGGACAGAAACTAGTCACTTTTCATCATATTCGATCCAGACTCTCACCTAATCCTCGGTTCTGCTAGGAGAGTCACGGCACACACCGTACATGCATTTTCATGTGTTTCTGTCAATTTCAGTGTTATCGGGCCCAAACTAGTCACTTTTCATCAGAATCGATGCAGACTCACCCAAAACGCTCTGCTGCACTGGCGGAGTCACGGCACACACCGTACATGCATTTTCATGTGTTTCTGTCAATTTCAGTGTTATCGGGCCCAAACTAGTCACTTTTCATCAGAATCGATGCAAACTCACCCAAAACGCTCTGCTGCACTGGCAGAGTCACGGCACACACCGTACATGCATTTTCATGTGTTTCTGTCAATTTCAGTCTTATCGGGCCCAAACTACTCACTTTTCATCATATTCGATCAAGACTCACACCTAATGCTTGGTTCTGCTAGCAGAGTGAAGACACACAGAGAATATGTATTTTCATATGTTTCTATCAATTTCAGTGTTATCGGACAAAAACTAGTCACTTTTCATCATATTCGATCCAGACTCACACCTAATACTCGGTTCTGCTAGGAGAGTCACGGCACACACCGTACATGCATTTTCATGTGTTTCTGTCAATTTCAGTGTTATCGGGCCCAAACTAGTCACTTTTCATCAGAATCGATGCAGACTCACCCAAAACGCTCTGCTGCACTGGCAGAGTAACGCGATACACCGTATATGCATTTTCATGTGTTTCTATCAATTTCAGTGTTATCAGACGCAAACTAGTCACTTTTCATCATATTCGATCCAGACTCACACCTAATGCTTGGTTCTGCTAGCAGAGTGAAGGCACACACAGAATATGCATTTTCATGTGTTTCTATCAATTTCAGTGTTATTGGGCCCAAACTAGTCACTTTCATCAGAATCGATGCAGACTCGTCCAAAACCCTCACTGTACTGGCAGAGTTAAGGTACACACCGTACATGCATTTTCATGTGTTTCTGTCAATTTCAGTGTTATCGGACACAAACTAGTCACCTTTCATCATATTCGATCCAGACTCACACCTAATGCTTGGTTCTGCTAGTAGAGTGAAGACACACAGAGAATATGCATTTTCATGTGTTTCTTTCAATTTCAGTGTTATCAGACAAAAACTAGTCACTTTTCATCATATTCGATCCAGACTTACACCTAATGCTTGGTTCTGCAAGTAGAGTGAAGACACACTGAGAATATGCATTTTCATGTGTTTCTTTCAATTTCAGTGTTATCAGACAGAAACTAGTCACTTTTCATCATATTCGATCCAGACTCACACCTAATGCTTGGTTCTGCTAGCAGAGTGAAGACATACAGAGAATATGCATTTTCATGTGTTTCTATCAATTTCAGTGTTATCAGACAGAAACTAGTCACTTTTCATCATATTCGATCCAGACTCACACCTAATGCTTGGTTCTGCTAGCAGAGTGAAGACACACAGAGAATATGCATTTCCATGTGTTTCTATCAATTTCAGTGTCATCGGACACAAACTAGTCACTTTTCATCATATTCGATCCAGACTCACACCTAATGCTTGGTTCTGCTAGCAGAGTGAAGACACACAGAGAATATGCATTTTCATGTGTTTCTTTCAATTTCAGTGTTATCAGACAGAAACTAGTCACTTTTCATCATATTCGATCCAGACTCACACCTAATACTCGGTTCTGCTAGGAGAGTCACGGCACACACCGTACATGCATTTTCATGTGTTTCTATCAATTTCAGTGTTATCAGACGCAAACTAGTCACTTTTCATCAGAATCGATGAAGACTCACCCAAAACGCTCTGCTGCACTGGCAGAGTCACGCGATACACCGTATATGCATTTTCATGTGTTTCTATCAATTTCAGTGTTATTAGACGCAAACTAGTCACTTTTCATCAGAATCGATGCAGACTCACCCAAAATGCTCTGCTGCACTGGCAGAGTCACGGCACACACCGTACATGCATTTTCATGTGTTTCTGTCAATTTCAGTGTTTTCGGGCCCAAACTAGTCACTTTTCATCAGAATCGAGGCAGACTCACAACGAATGCGTGATTCTGCTAGGAGAGTGACGGCACACACAGCATATTCTTTTTCATATGTTTCTATCAATTTCATTGTTATCGGACACAAACTAGTCACTTTTCATCTTATTCGATCCAGACTCACACCTAATGCTTGGTTCTGCTAGCAGAGTGAAGACACACAGAGAATATGCATTTTCATGTGTTTCTATCAATTTCAGTGTTATCGGACACAAACCAGTCACTTTTCATCAGAATCGATGCAGACTCACCCAAAACGCTCTGCTGTGCTGGCAGAGTCACGGCACACACCGTACATGCATTTTCATGTGTTTCTATGAATTTCAGTGTTATCGGACACAAACCAGTCACTTTTCATCAGAATCGATGCAGACTCACCCAAAACGCTCTGCTGCACTGGCAGAGTCACGGCACACACCGTACATGCATTTTCATGTGTTTCTGTCAATTTCAGTGTTATCGGGCCCAAACTAGTCACTTTTCATCATATTCGATACAGACTCACACCTAATGCTTGGTTCTGCTAGCAGAGTGAAGGCACACACAGAATATGCATTTTCATGTGTTTCTATCAATTTCAGTGTTATTGGGCCCAAACTAGTCACTTTTCATCAGAATCGATCCAGACTCACATCTAATGCTTCGTTCTGCTAGCAGAGTGAAGGCACACACCGTACATGCATTTTCATGTGTTTCTGTCAATTTCAGTGTTATTGGGCCCAAACTAGTCACTTTTCATCAGAATCGATGCAGACTCACCCAAAACGCTCTGCTGTACTGGCAGAGTCACGGCACACACCGTACATGCATTTTCATGTGTTTCTGTCAATTTCAGTGTTATTGGGACCAAATTAGTCACTTTTCATCATATTCGATCCAGACTCACACCTAATGCTTGGTTCTGCTAGCAGAGTGAAGACACACAGAGAATATGCATTTTCATGTGTTTCTATCAATTTCAGTGTTATCGGACACAAACTAGTCACCTTTCATCATATTCGATCCAGACTCACACCTAACGCTTGGTTCTGCTAGTAGAGTGAAGACACACTGAGAATATGCATTTTCATGTGTTTCTATCAATTTCAGTGTTATCAGAGAGAAACTAGTCACTTTTTCATCATATTCGATTCAGACTCACACCTCATGCTCAGTTCAGCTAGCAGAGTGAAGACACACAGAGAATATGCATTTTCATGTGTTTCTGTAGATTTCAGTGTTATTGGGCCCAAACTAGTCACTTTTCATCATATTCGATCCAGACTCACACCTAATGCTTGGTTCTGCTAGCAGAGTGAAGACATACAGAGAATATGCATTTTCATGTGTTTCTATCAATTTCAGTGTTATCAGACAGAAACTAGTCACTTTTCATCATATTCGATCCAGACTCACACCTAATGCTTGGTTCTGCTAGCAGAGTGAAGACACACAGAGAATATGCATTTTCATGTGTTTCTATCAATTTCAGTGTCATCGGACACAAACTAGTCACTTTTCATCATATTCGATCCAGACTCACACCTAATGCTTGGTTCTGCTAGCAGAGTGAAGACACACAGAGAATATGCATTTTCATGTGTTTCTTTCAATTTCAGTGTTATCAGACAGAAACTAGTCACTTTTCATCATATTCGATCCAGACTCACACCTAATACTCGGTTCTGCTAGGAGAGTCACGGCACACACCGTACATGCATTTTCATGTGTTTCTATCAATTTCAGTGTTATCGGGCCAAAACTAGTCACTTTTCATCGGAATCGATGCAGACTCACCCAAAACGCTCTGCTGCACTGGCAGAGTCATGCGATACACCGTATATGCATTTTCATGTGTTTCTATCAATTTCAGTGTTATCAGACGCAAACTAGTCACTTTTCATCAGAATCGATGAAGACTCACCCAAAACGCTCTGCTGCACTGGCAGAGTCACGCGATACACCGTATATGCATTTTCATGTGTTTCTATCAATTTCAGTGTTATTAGACGCAAACTAGTCACTTTTCATCAGAATCGATGCAGACTCACCCAAAATGCTCTGCTGCACTGGCAGAGTCACGGCACACACCGTACATGCATTTTCATGTGTTTCTGTCAATTTCAGTGTTTTCGGGCCCAAACTAGTCACTTTTCATCAGAATCGAGGCAGACTCACAACGAATGCGTGATTCTGCTAGGAGAGTGACGGCACACACAGCATATTCTTTTTCATATGTTTCTATCAATTTCATTGTTATCGGACACAAACTAGTCACTTTTCATCTTATTCGATCCAGACTCACACCTAATGCTTGGTTCTGCTAGCAGAGTGAAGACACACAGAGAATATGCATTTTCATGTGTTTCTATCAATTTCAGTGTTATCGGACACAAACCAGTCACTTTTCATCAGAATCGATGCAGACTCACCCAAAACGCTCTGCTGTGCTGGCAGAGTCACGGCACACACCGTACATGCATTTTCATGTGTTTCTATGAATTTCAGTGTTATCGGACACAAACCAGTCACTTTTCATCAGAATCGATGCAGACTCACCCAAAACGCTCTGCTGCACTGGCAGAGTCACGGCACACACCGTACATGCATTTTCATGTGTTTCTGTCAATTTCAGTGTTATCGGGCCCAAACTAGTCACTTTTCATCATATTCGATCCAGACTCACACCTAATGCTTGGTTCTGCTAGCAGAGTGAAGGCACACACAGAATATGCATTTTCATGTGTTTCTATCAATTTCAGTGTTATTGGGCCCAAACTAGTCACTTTTCATCAGAATCGATCCAGACTCACATCTAATGCTTCGTTCTGCTAGCAGAGTGAAGGCACACACCGTACATGCATTTTCATGTGTTTCTGTCAATTTCAGTGTTATTGGGCCCAAACTAGTCACTTTTCATCAGAATCGATGCAGACTCACCCAAAACGCTCTGCTGTACTGGCAGAGTCACGGCACACACCGTACATGCATTTTCATGTGTTTCTGTCAATTTCAGTGTTATTGGGCCCAAACTAGTCACTTTTCATCATATTCGATCCAGACTCACACCTAATGCTTGGTTCTGCTAGCAGAGTGAAGACACACAGAGAATATGCATTTTCATGTGTTTCTATCAATTTCAGTGTTATCGGACACAAACTAGTCACCTTTCATCATATTCGATCCAGACTCACACCTAACGCTTGGTTCTGCTAGTAGAGTGAAGACACACTGAGAATATGCATTTTCATGTGTTTCTATCAATTTCAGTGTTATCAGAGAGAAACTAGTCACTTTTTCATCATATTCGATTCAGACTCACACCTCATGCTCAGTTCAGCTAGCAGAGTGAAGGCACACACAGAATATGCATTTTCATGTGTTTCTGTAGATTTCAGTGTTATTGGGCCCAAACTAGTCACTTTTCATCATATTCGATCCAGACTCACACCTAATGCTCAGTTCTGCTAGCAGAGTGAAGGCACACACAGAATATGCATTTTCATGTGTTTCTGTAGATTTCAGTGTTATTGGGCCCAAACCAGTCACTTGTCATCAGAATCGATTCAGACTCACACCTAATGCTTGGTTCTGCTAGCAGAGTCACGGCACACACCATACATGCATTTTCATGTGTTTCTGTCAATTTCAGTGTTATCGGGCCCAAACTAGTCACTTTTCATCAGAATCGATCCAGACTCACACCTAATACTTGGTTCTGCTAGCAGAGTCACGGCACACACCGTACATGCATTTTCATGTGTTTCTGTCAATTTCAGTGTTATCGGGCCCAAACCAGTCACTTTTCATCAGAATCGATGCAGACTCACCCAAAACGCTCTGCTGTACTGGCAGAGTCATGGCAAACACCGTACATGCATTTTCATGTGTTTCTATGAATTTCAGTGTTATCGGACACAAACCAGTCACTTTTCATCAGAATCGATGCAGACTCACCCAAAACTATCTGCTGCAGTGGCAGAGTCACGGCACACACCGTACATGCATTTTCATGTGTTTCTGTCAATTTCAGTGTTATCGGGCCCAAACTAGTCACTTTTCATCATATTCGATCCAGACTCACACCTAATGCTTGGTTCTGCTAGAAGAGTGAAGGCACACACAGAATATGCATTTTCATGTGTTTCTATCAATTTCAGTGTTATTGGGCCCAAACTAGTCACTTTTCATCAGAATCGATGCAGACTCGTCCAAAACGCTCTGCTGTACTGGCAGAGTCAAGGCACACACCGTACATGCATTTTCATGTGTTTCTGTTAATTTCAGTGTTATCGGGCCCAAACTAGTCACTTTTCATCATATTCGATCCAGACTCACACCTAATGCTTGGTTCTGCTAGCAGAGTGAAGGCACACACAGAATATGCATTTTCATGTGTTTCTATCAATTTCAGTGTTATTGGACCCAAACTAGTCACTTTTCACCAGAATCGATGCAGAATCGTCCAAAACGCTCTGCTGTACTGGCAGAGTCAAGGCACACACCGTACATGCATTTTCATGTGTTTCTGTCAATTTCAGTGTTATTGGGCCCAAACTAGTCACTTTTCATCAGAATCGATGCAGACTCACCCAAAACGCTCAGCTGTACTGGCAGAGTCACAGCACACACCGTACATGCATTTTCATGTGTTTCTGTCAATTTCAGTGTTATTGGGCCCAAACTAGTCACTTTTCATCATATTCGATCCAGACTCACACGTAATGCTTGGTTCTGCTAGCAGAGTCACGGCATACATCGTACATGCATTTTCATGTGTTTCTGTCAATTTCAGTGTTATCGGGCCCAAACTAGTCACTTTTCATCAGAATCGATGCAGACTCACCCAAAACGCTCTGCTGCACTGGCAGAGTCACGCAATACACCGTACATGCATTTTCATGCGTTTCTGTCAATTTCAGTGTTATTGGGCCAAAACTAGTCACTTTTCATCCGAATCGATGCAGACTCACACCTAATACTTGGTTCTGCTAGCAGAGTCACGGCACACACCGTACATGCATTTTCATGTGTTTCTGTCAATTTCAGTGTTATCGGGCCCAAACCAGTCACTTTTCATCAGAATCGATGCAGACTCACCCAAAACGCTCTGCTGTACTGGCAGAGTCATGGCACACACCGTACATGCATTTTCATGTGTTTCTATGAATTTCAGTGTTATCGGACACAAACCAGTCACTTTTCATCAGAATCGATGCAGACTCACCCAAAACTATCTGCTGAAGTGGCAGAGTCACGGCACACACCGTACATGCATTTTCATGTGTTTCTGTCAATTTCAGTGTTATCGGGCCCAAACTAGTCACTTTTCATCATATTCGATCCAGACTCACACCTAATGCTTGGTTCTGCTAGAAGAGTGAAGGCACACACAGAATATGCATTTTCATGTGTTTCTATCAATTTCAGTGTTATTGGGCCCAAACTAGTCACTTTTCATCAGAATCGATGCAGACTCGTCCAAAACGCTCTGCTGTACTGGCAGAGTCAAGGCACACACCGTACATGCATTTTCATGTGTTTCTGTCAATTTCAGTGTTATCGGGCCCAAACTAGTCACTTTTCATCATATTCGATCCAGACTCACACCTAATGCTTGGTTCTGCTAGCAGAGTGAAGGCACACACAGAATATGCATTTTCATGTGTTTCTATCAATTTCAGTGTTATTGGACCCAAACTAGTCACTTTTCACCAGAATCGATGCAGAATCGTCCAAAACGCTCTGCTGTACTGGCAGAGTCAAGGCACACACCGTACATGCATTTTCATGTGTTTCTGTCAATTTCAGTGTTATTGGGCCCAAACTAGTCACTTTTCATCAGAATCGATGCAGACTCACCCAAAACGCTCAGCTGTACTGGCAGAGTCACAGCACACACCGTACATGCATTTTCATGTGTTTCTGTCAATTTCAGTGTTATTGGGCCCAAACTAGTCACTTTTCATCATATTCGATCCAGACTCACACGTAATGCTTGGTTCTGCTAGCAGAGTCACGGCATACACCGTACATGCATTTTCATGTGTTTCTGTCAATTTCAGTGTTATCGGGCCCAAACTAGTCACTTTTCATCAGAATCGATGCAGACTCACCCAAAACGCTCTGCTGCACTGGCAGAGTCACGCAATACACCGTACATGCATTTTCATGCGTTTCTGTCAATTTCAGTGTTATTGGGCCAAAACTAGTCACTTTTCATCCGAATCGATGCAGACTCACCCAAAACGCTCTGCTGTGCTGGCAGAGTCACGGCACACACCGTACATGCATTTTCATGTGTTTCTATGAATTTCAGTGTTATCGGACACAAACCAGTCACTTTTCATCAGAATCGATGCAGACTCACCCAAAATGCTCTGCTGCACTGGCAGAGTCACGGCACACACCGTACATGCATTTTCATGTGTTTCTGTCAATTTCAGTGTTGTCGGGCCGAAACTAGTCACTTTTCATCATATTCGATCCAGACTCACACCTAATGCTTCGTTCTGCTAGCAGAGTGAAGGGACACACAGAATATGCATTTTCATGTGTTTCTATGAATTTCAGCGTTATTGGGCCCAAACTAGTCACTTTTCATCAGAATCGATGCAGACTCGTCCAAAACCCTCTGCTGTACTGGCAGAGTAAAGGCACACACCGTACATGCATTTTCATGTGTTTCTGTCAATTTCAGTGTTATTGGGCCAAAACCAGTCACTTTTCATCATATTCGATCCAGACTCACACCTAATGCTTGGTTCTGCTAGCAGAGTGAAGACACACAGAGAATATGCATTTTCATGTGTTTCTATCAATTTCAGTGTTATCGGACACAAACCAGTCACTTGTCATCAGAATCGATTCAGACTCACACCTAATGCTTGGTTCTGCTAGCAGAGTCACAGCACACACCGTACATGCATTTTCATGTGTTTCTGTCAATTTCAGTGTTATCGGGCCCAAACTAGTCACTTTTCATCAGAATCGATCCAGACTCACACCTAATACTCGGTTCTGCTAGCAGAGTCCCGGCACACACCGCACATGCATTTTCATGTGTTTCTGTCAATTTCAGTGTTATCGGGCCCAAACTAGTCACTTTTCATCAGAATCGATGCAGACTCACCCAAAACGCTCTGCTGTGCTGGCAGAGTCACGGCACACACCGTACATGCATTTTCATGTGTTTCTATGAATTTCAGTGTTATCGGACACAAACCAGTCACTTGTCATCAGAATCGATGCAGACTCACCCAAAACGCTCTGCTGCACTGGCAGAGTCACGGCACACACCGTACATGCATTTTCATGTGTTTCTGTCAATTTCAGTGTTATTGGGCCCAAACTAGTCACTTTTCATCAGAATCGATGCAGACTCACCCAAAACGCTCAGCTGTACTGGCAGAGTCACGGCACACACTGTACATGCATTTTCATGTGTTTCTGTCAATTTCAGTGTTATTGGGCCCAAACTAGTCACTTTTCATCATATTCGATCCAGACTCACACCTAATGCTTCGTTCTGCTAGCAGAGTGAAGGCACACACCGTACATGCATTTTCATGTGTTTCTGTCAATTTCAGTGTTATTGGACAGAAACTAGTCACTTTTCATCATATTCGATCCAGACTCACACCTAATGCTTCGTTCTGCTAGCAGAGTGAAGGCATACACAGAATATGCATTTTCATGTGTTTTTATCAATTTCAGTGTTATTGGGCCCAAACTAGTCACTTTTCATCAGAATCGATGCAGACTCGTCCAAAACGCTCTGATGTACTGGCAGAGTCAAGGCACACACCGTACATGCATTTTCATGTGTTTCTGTCAATTTCATTGTTATTGTGCCAAAACTAGTCACTTTTCATCATATTCGATCCAGACTCACACCTAATGCTTGGTTCTGCTAGCAGAGTGAAGACACACAGAGAATATGCATTTTCATGTGTTTCTATCAATTTCAGTGTTATCGGACACAAACTAGTCACCTTTCATCATATTCGATCCAGACTCACACCTAATGCTTGGTTCTGCTAGTAGAGTGAAGACACACAGAGAATATGCATTTTCATGTGTTTCTATCAATTTCAGTGTTATCAGAGAGAAACTAGTCACTTTTCATCATATTCGATTCAGACTCACACCTAATGCTTGGTTCTGCTAGCAGAGTCACGGCACACACCGTACATGCATTTTCATGTGTTTCTGTCAATTTCAGTGTTATCGGGCCCAAACTAGTCACTTTTCATCAGAATCGATGCAGACTCACCCAAAACGCTCTGCTGTGCTGGCAGAGTCACGGCACACACCGTACATGCATTTTCATGTGTTTCTATGAATTTCAGTGTTATCGGACACAAACCAGTCACTTTCCATCAGAATCGATGCAGACTCACCAAAAACGCTCTGCTGCACTGGCAGAGTCACGGCACACACCGTACATGCATTTTCATGTGTTTCTGTCAATTTCAGTGTTATCGGGCCCAAACTAGTCACTTTTCATCATATTCGATCCAGACTCACACCTAATGCTTGGTTCTGCTAGCAGAGTGAAGGCACACATAGAATATGCATTTTCATGTGTTTCTATCAATTTCAGTGTTATTGGGCCCAAACTAGTCACTTTTCATCAGAATCGATGCAGACTCGTCCAAAACGCTCTGCTGTACTGGCAGAGTCAAGGCACGCACCGTACATGCATTTTCATGTGTTTCTGTCAATTTCAGTGTTATTGGGCCCAAACTAGTCACTTTTCATCATATTCGATCCAGGCTCACACGTAATGCTTGGTTCTGCTAGCAGAGTCACGGCACACACCGTACATGCATTTTCATGTGTTTCTGTCAATTTCAGTGTTATTGGGCCAAAACTAGTCACTTTTCATCATATTCGATCCAGACTCACACCTAATGCTTGGTTCTGCTAGCAGAGTGAAGACACACAGAGAATATTCCTTTTTCATGTGTTTCTATCAATTTCAGTGTTATCGGACACAAACTAGTCACTTTTCATCATATTCGATCCAGACTCACACCTAATGCTTGGTTCTGCTAGCAGAGTGAAGACACACAGAGAATATGCATTTTCCTGTGTTTCTTTCAATTTCAGTGTTATCGGACAGAAACTAGTCACTTTTCATCATATTCGATCCAGACTCTCACCTAATACTCGGTTCTGCTAGGAGAGTCACGGCACACACCGTACATGCATTTTCATGTGTTTCTGTCAATTTCAGTGTTATCGGGCCCAAACTAGTCACTTTTCATCAGAATCGATGCAGACTCACCCAAAACGCTCTGCTGCACTGGCAGAGTCACGGCACACACCGTACATGCATTTTCATGTGTTTCTATGAATTTCAGTATTATCGGACACAAACCAGTCACTTTTCATCAGAATCGATGCAGACTCACCCAAAACGCTCTGCTGCACTGGCGGAGTCACGGCACACACCGTACATGCATTTTCATGTGTTTCTGTCAATTTCAGTGTTATTGGGCCAAAACTAGTCACTTTTCATCAGAATCGATGCAAACTCACCCAAAACGCTCTGCTGCACTGGCAGAGTCACGGCACACACCGTACATGCATTTTCATGTGTTTCTGTCAATTTCAGTCTTATCGGGCCCAAACTACTCACTTTTCATCATATTCGATCAAGACTCACACCTAATGCTTGGTTCTGCTAGCAGAGTGAAGACACACAGAGAATATGTATTTTCATATGTTTCTATCAATTTCAGTGTTATCGGACAAAAACTAGTCACTTTTCATCATATTCGATCCAGACTCACACCTAATGCTCGGTTCTGCTAGCAGAGTGAAGGCACACACAGAATATGCATTTTCATGTGTTTCTGTCAATTTCAGTGTTATTGGGCCCAAACTAGTCACTTTTCATCAGAATCGATGCAGACTCACCCAAAACGCTCTGCTGTACTGGAAGAGTCAAGGCACACACCGTACATGCATTTTCATGTGTTTCTGTCAATTTCAGTGTTATTGGGCCCAAACTAGTCACTTTTCATCAGAATCGATGCAGACTCACCCAAAACGCTCAGCTGTACTGGCAGAGTCACGGCACACACTGTACATGCATTTTCATGTGTTTCTGTCAATTTCAGTGTTATTGGGCCCAAACTAGTCACTTTTCATCATATTCGATCCAGACTCACACCTAATGCTTCGTTCTGCTAGCAGAGTGAAGGCACACACCGTACATGCATTTTCATGTGTTTCTGTCAATTTCAGTGTTATTGGACAGAAACTAGTCACTTTTCATCATATTCGATCCAGACTCACACCTAATGCTTCGTTCTGCTAGCAGAGTGAAGGCATACACAGAATATGCATTTTCATGTGTTTTTATCAATTTCAGTGTTATTGGGCCCAAACTAGTCACTTTTCATCAGAATCGATGCAGACTCGTCCAAAACGCTCTGCTGTACTGGCAGAGTCAAGGCACACACCGTGCATGCATTTTCATGTGTTTCTGTCAATTTCATTGTTATTGTGCCAAAACTAGTCACTTTTCATCATATTCGATCCAGACTCACACCTAATGCTTGGTTCTGCTAGCAGAGTGAAGACACACAGAGAATATGCATTTTCATGTGTTTCTATCAATTTCAGTGTTATCGGACACAAACTAGTCACCTTTCATCATATTCGATCCAGACTCACACCTAATGCTTGGTTCTGCTAGTAGAGTGAAGACACACAGAGAATATGCATTTTCATGTGTTTCTATCAATTTCAGTGTTATCAGAGAGAAACTAGTCACTTTTCATCATATTCGATTCAGACTCACACCTAATGCTTGGTTCTGCTAGCAGAGTCACGGCACACACCGTACATGCATTTTCATGTGTTTCTGTCAATTTCAGTGTTATCGGGCCCAAACTAGTCACTTTTCATCAGAATCGATGCAGACTCACCCAAAACGCTCTGCTGTGCTGGCAGAGTCACGGCACACACCGTACATGCATTTTCATGTGTTTCTATGAATTTCAGTGTTATCGGACACAAACCAGTCACTTTCCATCAGAATCGATGCAGACTCACCAAAAACGCTCTGCTGCACTGGCAGAGTCACGGCACACACCGTACATGCATTTTCATGTGTTTCTGTCAATTTCAGTTTTATCGGGCCCAAACTAGTCACTTTTCATCATATTCGATCCAGACTCACACCTAATGCTTGGTTCTGCTAGCAGAGTGAAGGCACACATAGAATATGCATTTTCATGTGTTTCTATCAATTTCAGTGTTATTGGGCCCAAACTAGTCACTTTTCATCAGAATCGATGCAGACTCGTCCAAAACGCTCTGCTGTACTGGCAGAGTCAAGGCACGCACCGTACATGCATTTTCATGTGTTTCTGTCAATTTCAGTGTTATTGGGCCCAAACTAGTCACTTTTCATCATATTCGATCCAGGCTCACACGTAATGCTTGGTTCTGCTAGCAGAGTCACGGCACACACCGTACATGCATTTTCATGTGTTTCTGTCAATTTCAGTGTTATTGGGCCAAAACTAGTCACTTTTCATCATATTCGATCCAGACTCACACCTAATGCTTGGTTCTGCTAGCAGAGTGAAGACACACAGAGAATATTCCTTTTTCATGTGTTTCTATCAATTTCAGTGTTATCGGACACAAACTAGTCACTTTTCATCATATTCGATCCAGACTCACACCTAATGCTTGGTTCTACTAGCAGAGTGAAGACACACAGAGAATATGCATTTTCCTGTGTTTCTTTCAATTTCAGTGTTATCGGACAGAAACTAGTCACTTTTCATCATATTCGATCCAGACTCTCACCTAATACTCGGTTCTGCTAGGAGAGTCACGGCACACACCGTACATGCATTTTCATGTGTTTCTGTCAATTTCAGTGTTATCGGGCCCAAACTAGTCACTTTTCATCAGAATCGATGCAGACTCACCCAAAACGCTCTGCTGCACTGGCAGAGTCACGGCACACACCGTACATGCATTTTCATGTGTTTCTATGAATTTCAGTATTATCGGACACAAACCAGTCACTTTTCATCAGAATCGATGCAGACTCACCCAAAACGCTCTGCTGCACTGGCGGAGTCACGGCACACACCGTACATGCATTTTCATGTGTTTCTGTCAATTTCAGTGTTATCGGGCCCAAACTAGTCACTTTTCATCAGAATCGATGCAAACTCACCCAAAACGCTCTGCTGCACTGGCAGAGTCACGGCACACACCGTACATGCATTTTCATGTGTTTCTGTCAATTTCAGTCTTATCGGGCCCAAACTACTCACTTTTCATCATATTCGATCAAGACTCACACCTAATGCTTGGTTCTGCTAGCAGAGTGAAGACACACAGAGAATATGTATTTTCATATGTTTCTATCAATTTCAGTGTTATCGGACAAAAACTAGTCACTTTTCATCATATTCGATCCAGACTCACACCTAATACTCGGTTCTGCTAGGAGAGTCACGGCACACACCGTACATGCATTTTCATGTGTTTCTGTCAATTTCAGTGTTATCGGGCCCAAACTAGTCACTTTTCATCAGAATCGATGCAGACTCACCCAAAACGCTCTGCTGCACTGGCAGAGTAACGCGATACACCGTATATGCATTTTCATGTGTTTCTATCAATTTCAGTGTTATCAGACGCAAACTAGTCACTTTTCATCATATTCGATCCAGACTCACACCTAATGCTTGGTTCTGCTAGCAGAGTGAAGGCACACACAGAATATGCATTTTCATGTGTTTCTATCAATTTCAGTGTTATTGGGCCCAAACTAGTCACTTTCATCAGAATCGATGCAGACTCGTCCAAAACCCTCACTGTACTGGCAGAGTTAAGGTACACACCGTACATGCATTTTCATGTGTTTCTGTCAATTTCAGTGTTATCGGACACAAACTAGTCACCTTTCATCATATTCGATCCAGACTCACACCTAATGCTTGGTTCTGCTAGTAGAGTGAAGACACACAGAGAATATGCATTTTCATGTGTTTCTTTCAATTTCAGTGTTATCAGACAGAAACTAGTCACTTTTCATCATATTCGATCCAGACTCACACCTAATGCTTGGTTCTGCAAGTAGAGTGAAGACACACTGAGAATATGCATTTTCATGTGTTTCTTTCAATTTCAGTGTTATCAGACAGAAACTAGTCACTTTTCATCATATTCGATCCAGACTCACACCTAATGCTTGGTTCTGCTAGCAGAGTGAAGACATACAGAGAATATGCATTTTCATGTGTTTCTATCAATTTCAGTGTTATCAGACAGAAACTAGTCACTTTTCATCATATTCGATCCAGACTCACACCTAATGCTTGGTTCTGCTAGCAGAGTGAAGACACACAGAGAATATGCATTTTCATGTGTTTCTATCAATTTCAGTGTCATCGGACACAAACTAGTCACTTTTCATCATATTCGATCCAGACTCACACCTAATGCTTGGTTCTGCTAGCAGAGTGAAGACACACAGAGAATATGCATTTTCATGTGTTTCTTTCAATTTCAGTGTTATCAGACAGAAACTAGTCACTTTTCATCATATTCGATCCAGACTCACACCTAATACTCGGTTCTGCTAGGAGAGTCACGGCACACACCGTACATGCATTTTCATGTGTTTCTATCAATTTCAGTGTTATCGGGCCAAAACTAGTCACTTTTCATCAGAATCGATGCAGACTCACCCAAAACGCTCTGCTGCACTGGCAGAGTCATGCGATACACCGTATATGCATTTTCATGTGTTTCTATCAATTTCAGTGTTATCAGACGCAAACTAGTCACTTTTCATCAGAATCGATGAAGACTCACCCAAAACGCTCTGCTGCACTGGCAGAGTCACGCGATACACCGTATATGCATTTTCATGTGTTTCTATCAATTTCAGTGTTATTAGACGCAAAGTAGTCACTTTTCATCAGAATCGATGCAGACTCACCCAAAATGCTCTGCTGCACTGGCAGAGTCACGGCACACACCGTACATGCATTTTCATGTGTTTCTGTCAATTTCAGTGTTTTCGGGCCCAAACTAGTCACTTTTCATCAGAATCGAGGCAGACTCACAACGAATGCGTGATTCTGCTAGGAGAGTGACGGCACACACAGCATATTCTTTTTCATATGTTTCTATCAATTTCATTGTTATCGGACACAAACTAGTCACTTTTCATCTTATTCGATCCAGACTCACACCTAATGCTTGGTTCTGCTAGCAGAGTGAAGACACACAGAGAATATGCATTTTCATGTGTTTCTATCAATTTCAGTGTTATCGGACACAAACTAGTCACTTTTCATCAGAATCGATGCAGACTCGTCCAAAACGCTCTGCTGTACTGGCAGAGTCAAGGCACACACCGTACATGCATTTTCATGTGTTTCTGTCAATTTCAGTGTTATCGGGCCCAAACTAGTCACTTTTCATCATATTCGATCCAGACTCACACCTAATGCTTGGTTCTGCTAGCAGAGTGAAGGCACACACAGAATATGCATTTTCATGTGTTTCTATCAATTTCAGTGTTATTGGACACAAACTAGTCACTTTTCACCAGAATCGATGCAGAATCGTCCAAAACGCTCTGCTGTACTGGCAGAGTCAAGGCACACACCGTACATGCATTTTCATGTGTTTCTGTCAATTTCAGTGTTATTGGGCCCAAACTAGTCACTTTTCATCAGAATCGATGCAGACTCACCCAAAACGCTCAGCTGTACTGGCAGAGTCACAGCACACAAGGTACATGCATTTTCATGTGTTTCTGTCAATTTCAGTGTTATTGGGCCCAAACTAGTCACTTTTCATCATATTCGATCCAGACTCACACGTAATGCTTGGTTCTGCTAGCAGAGTCACGGCATACACCGTACATGCATTTTCATGTGTTTCTGTCAATTTCAGTGTTATCGGGCCCAAACTAGTCACTTTTCATCAGAATCGATGCAGACTCACCCAAAACGCTCTGCTGCACTGGCAGAGTCACGCAATACACCGTACATGCATTTTCATGCGTTTCTGTCAATTTCAGTGTTATTGGGCCAAAACTAGTCACTTTTCATCCGAATCGATGCAGACTCACCCAAAACGCTCTGCTGTGCTGGCAGAGTCACGGCACACACCGTACATGCATTTTCATGTGTTTCTATGAATTTCAGTGTTATCGGACACAAACCAGTCACTTTTCATCAGAATCGATGCAGACTCACCCAAAATGCTCTGCTGCACTGGCAGAGTCACGGCACACACCGTACATGCATTTTCATGTGTTTCTGTCAATTTCAGTGTTGTCGGGCCGAAACTAGTCACTTTTCATCATATTCGATCCAGACTCACACCTAATGCTTCGTTCTGCTAGCAGAGTGAAGGGACACACAGAATATGCATTTTCATGTGTTTCTATGAATTTCAGCGTTATTGGGCCCAAACTAGTCACTTTTCATCAGAATCGATGCAGACTCGTCCAAAACCCTCTGCTGTACTGGCAGAGTCAAGGCACACACCGTACATGCATTTTCATGTGTTTCTGTCAATTTCAGTGTTATTGGGCCAAAACCAGTCACTTTTCATCATATTCGATCCAGACTCACACCTAATGCTTGGTTCTGCTAGCAGAGTGAAGACACACAGAGAATATGCATTTTCATGTGTTTCTATCAATTTCAGTGTTATCGGACACAAACCAGTCACTTGTCATCAGAATCGATTCAGACTCACACCTAATGCTTGGTTCTGCTAGCAGAGTCACAGCACACACCGTACATGCATTTTCATGTGTTTCTGTCAATTTCAGTGTTATCGGGCCCAAACTAGTCACTTTTCATCAGAATCAATCCAGACTCACACCTAATACTCGGTTCTGCTAGCAGAGTCCCGGCACACACCGCACATGCATTTTCATGTGTTTCTGTCAATTTCAGTGTTATAGGGCCCAAACTAGTCACTTTTCATCAGAATCGATGCAGACTCACCCAAAACGCTCTGCTGTGCTGGCAGAGTCACGGCACACACCGTACATGCATTTTCATGTGTTTCTATGAATTTCAGTGTTATCGGACACAAACCAGTCACTTGTCATCAGAATCGATGCAGACTCACCCAAAACGCTCTGCTGCACTGGCAGAGTCACGGCACACACCGTACATGCATTTTCATGTGTTTCTGTCAATTTCAGTGTTATTGGGCCCAAACTAGTCACTTTTCATCAGAATCGATGCAGACTCACCCAAAACGCTCTGCTGTACTGGAAGAGTCAAGGCACACACCGTACATGCATTTTCATGTGTTTCTGTCAATTTCAGTGTTATTGGGCCCAAACTAGTCACTTTTCATCAGAATCGATGCAGACTCACCCAAAACGCTCAGCTGTACTGGCAGAGTCACGGCACACACTGTACATGCATTTTCATGTGTTTCTGTCAATTTCAGTGTTATTGGGCCCAAACTAGTCACTTTTCATCATATTCGATCCAGACTCACACCTAATGCTTCGTTCTGCTAGCAGAGTGAAGGCACACACCGTACATGCATTTTCATGTGTTTCTGTCAATTTCAGTGTTATTGGACAGAAACTAGTCACTTTTCATCATATTCGATCCAGACTCACACCTAATGCTTCGTTCTGCTAGCAGAGTGAAGGCATACACAGAATATGCATTTTCATGTGTTTTTATCAATTTCAGTGTTATTGGGCCCAAACTAGTCACTTTTCATCAGAATCGATGCAGACTCGTCCAAAACGCTCTGCTGTACTGGCAGAGTCAAGGCACACACCGTACATGCATTTTCATGTGTTTCTGTCAATTTCATTGTTATTGTGCCAAAACTAGTCACTTTTCATCATATTCGATCCAGACTCACACCTAATGCTTGGTTCTGCTAGCAGAGTGAAGACACACAGAGAATATGCATTTTCATGTGTTTCTATCAATTTCAGTGTTATCAGACACAAACTAGTCACCTTTCATCATATTCGATCCAGACTCACACCTAATGCTTGGTTCTGCTAGTAGAGTGAAGACACACAGAGAATATGCATTTTCATGTGTTTCTATCAATTTCAGTGTTATCAGAGAGAAACTAGTCACTTTTCATCATATTCGATTCAGACTCACACCTAATGCTTGGTTCTGCTAGCAGAGTCACGGCACACACCGTACATGCATTTTCATGTGTTTCTGTCAATTTCAGTGTTATCGGGCCCAAACTAGTCACTTTTCATCAGAATCGATGCAGACTCACCCAAAACGCTCTGCTGTGCTGGCAGAGTCACGGCACACACCGTACATGCATTTTCATGTGTTTCTATGAATTTCAGTGTTATCGGACACAAACCAGTCACTTTTCATCATATTCGATCCAGACTCACCAAAAACGCTCTGCTGCACTGGCAGAGTCACGGCACACACCGTACATGCATTTTCATGTGTTTCTGTCAATTTCAGTGTTATCGGGCCCAAACTAGTCACTTTTCATCATATTCGATCCAGACTCACACCTAATGCTTGGTTCTGCTAGCAGAGTGAAGGCACACATAGAATATGCATTTTCATGTGTTTCTATCAATTTCAGTGTTATTGGGCCCAAACTAGTCACTTTTCATCAGAATCGATGCAGACTCGTCCAAAACGCTCTGCTGTACTGGCAGAGTCAAGGCACGCACCGTACATGCATTTTCATGTGTTTCTGTCAATTTCAGTGTTATTGGGCCCAAACTAGTCACTTTTCATCATATTCGATCCAGGCTCACACGTAATGCTTGGTTCTGCTAGCAGAGTCACGGCACACACCGTACATGCATTTTCATGTGTTTCTGTCAATTTCAGTGTTATTGGGCCAAAACTAGTCACTTTTCATCATATTCGATCCAGACTCACACCTAATGCTTGGTTCTGCTAGCAGAGTGAAGACACACAGAGAATATTCCTTTTTCATGTGTTTCTATCAATTTCAGTGTTATCGGACACAAACTAGTCACTTTTCATCATATTCGATCCAGACTCACACCTAATGCTTGGTTCTGCTAGCAGAGTGAAGACACACAGAGAATATGCATTTTCCTGTGTTTCTTTCAATTTCAGTGTTATCGGACAGAAACTAGTCACTTTTCATCATATTCGATCCAGACTCTCACCTAATACTCGGTTCTGCTAGGAGAGTCACGGCACACACCGTACATGCATTTTCATGTGTTTCTGTCAATTTCAGTGTTATCGGGCCCAAACTAGTCACTTTTCATCAGAATCGATGCAGACTCACCCAAAACGCTCTGCTGCACTGGCAGAGTCACGGCACACACCGTACATGCATTTTCATGTGTTTCTATGAATTTCAGTATTATCGGACACAAACTAGTCACTTTTCATCAGAATCGATGCAGACTCACCCAAAACGCTCTGCTGCACTGGCGGAGTCACGGCACACACCGTACATGCATTTTCATGTGTTTCTGTCAATTTCAGTGTTATCGGGCCCAAACTAGTCACTTTTCATCAGAATCGATGCAAACTCACCCAAAACGCTCTGCTGCACTGGCAGAGTCACGGCACACACCGTACATGCATTTTCATGTGTTTCTGTCAATTTCAGTCTTATCGGGCCCAAACTACTCACTTTTCATCATATTCGATCAAGACTCACACCTAATGCTTGGTTCTGCTAGCAGAGTGAAGACACACAGAGAATATGTATTTTCATATGTTTCTATCAATTTCAGTGTTATCGGACAAAAACTAGTCACTTTTCATCATATTCGATCCAGACTCACACCTAATACTCGGTTCTGCTAGGAGAGTCACGGCACACACCGTACATGCATTTTCATGTGTTTCTGTCAATTTCAGTGTTATCGGGCCCAAACTAGTCACTTTTCATCAGAATCGATGCAGACTCACCCAAAACGCTCTGCTGCACTGGCAGAGTAACGCGATACACCGTATATGCATTTTCATGTGTTTCTATCAATTTCAGTGTTATCAGACGCAAACTAGTCACTTTTCATCATATTCGATCCAGACTCACACCTAATGCTTGGTTCTGCTAGCAGAGTGAAGGCACACACAGAATATGCATTTTCATGTGTTTCTATCAATTTCAGTGTTATTGGGCCCAAACTAGTCACTTTCATCAGAATCGATGCAGACTCGTCCAAAACCCTCACTGTACTGGCAGAGTTAAGGTACACACCGTACATGCATTTTCATGTGTTTCTGTCAATTTCAGTGTTATCGGACACAAACTAGTCACCTTTCATCATATTCGATCCAGACTCACACCTAATGCTTGGTTCTGCTAGTAGAGTGAAGACACACAGAGAATATGCATTTTCATGTGTTTCTTTCAATTTCAGTGTTATCAGACAGAAACTAGTCACTTTTCATCATATTCGATCCAGACTCACACCTAATGCTTGGTTCTGCAAGTAGAGTGAAGACACACTGAGAATATGCATTTTCATGTGTTTCTTTCAATTTCAGTGTTATCAGACAGAAACTAGTCACTTTTCATCATATTCGATCCAGACTCACACCTAATGCTTGGTTCTGCTAGCAGAGTGAAGACATACAGAGAATATGCATTTTCATGTGTTTCTATCAATTTCAGTGTTATCAGACAGAAACTAGTCACTTTTCATCATATTCGATCCAGACTCACACCTAATGCTTGGTTCTGCTAGCAGAGTGAAGACACACAGAGAATATGCATTTTCATGTGTTTCTATCAATTTCAGTGTTATCGGACACAAACTAGTCACTTTTCATCAGAATCGATGCAGACTCGTCCAAAACGCTCTGCTGTACTGGCAGAGTCAAGGCACACACCGTACATGCATTTTCATGTGTTTCTGTCAATTTCAGTGTTATCGGGCCCAAACTAGTCACTTTTCATCATATTCGATCCAGACTCACACCTAATGCTTGGTTCTGCTAGCAGAGTGAAGGCACACACAGAATATGCATTTTCATGTGTTTCTGTCAATTTCAGTGTTATTGGGCCCAAACTAGTCACTTTTCATCAGAATCGATGCAGACTCACCCAAAACGCTCAGCTGTACTGGCAGAGTCACGGCACACACTGTATATGCATTTTCATGTGTTTCTGTCAATTTCAGTGTTATTGGGCCCAAACTAGTCACTTTTCATCATATTCGATCCAGACTCACACCTAATGCTTCGTTCTGCTAGCAGAGTGAAGGCACACACCGTACATGCATTTTCATGTGTTTCTGTCAATTTCAGTGTTATTGGACAGAAACTAGTCACTTTTCATCATATTCGATCCAGACTCACACCTAATGCTTCGTTCTGCTAGCAGAGTGAAGGCATACACAGAATATGCATTTTCATGTGTTTTTATCAATTTCAGTGTTATTGGGCCCAAACTAGTCACTTTTCATCAGAATCGATGCAGACTCGTCCAAAACGCTCTGCTGTACTGGCAGAGTCAAGGCACACACCGTACATGCATTTTCATGTGTTTCTGTCAATTTCATTGTTATTGTGCCAAAACTAGTCACTTTTCATCATATTCGATCCAGACTCACACCTAATGCTTGGTTCTGCTAGCAGAGTGAAGACACACAGAGAATATGCATTTTCATGTGTTTCTATCAATTTCAGTGTTATCGGACACAAACTAGTCACCTTTCATCATATTCGATCCAGACTCACACCTAATGCTTGGTTCTGCTAGTAGAGTGAAGACACACAGAGAATATGCATTTTCATGTGTTTCTATCAATTTCAGTGTTATCAGAGAGAAACTAGTCACTTTTCATCATATTCGATTCAGACTCACACCTAATGCTTGGTTCTGCTAGCAGAGTCACGGCACACACCGTACATGCATTTTCATGTGTTTCTGTCAATTTCAGTGTTATCGGGCCCAAACTAGTCACTTTTCATCAGAATCGATGCAGACTCACCCAAAACGCTCTGCTGTGCTGGCAGAGTCACGGCACACACCGTACATGCATTTTCATGTGTTTCTATGAATTTCAGTGTTATCGGACACAAACCAGTCACTTTCCATCAGAATCGATGCAGACTCACCAAAAACGCTCTGCTGCACTGGCAGAGTCACGGCACACACCGTACATGCATTTTCATGTGTTTCTGTCAATTTCAGTGTTATCGGGCCCAAACTACTCACTTTTCATCATATTCGATCCAGACTCACACCTAATGCTTGGTTCTGCTAGCAGAGTGAAGGCACACACCGTACATGCATTTTCATGTGTTTCTGTCAATTTCAGTGTTAGCGGACACAAACTAGTCACTTTTCATCATATTCGATCCAGACTCACACCTAATGCTTGGTTCTGCTAGCAGAGTGAAGACACACAGAGAATATTCCTTTTTCATGTGTTTCTATCAATTTCAGTGTTATCGGACACAAACTAGTCACTTTTCATCATATTCGATCCAGACTCACACCTAATGCTTGGTTCTGCTAGCAGAGTGAAGACACACAGAGAATATGCATTTTCCTGTGTTTCTTTCAATTTCAGTGTTATCGGACAGAAACTAGTCACTTTTCATCATATTCGATCCAGACTCTCACCTAATACTCGGTTCTGCTAGGAGAGTCACGGCACACACCGTACATGCATTTTCATGTGTTTCTGTCAATTTCAGTGTTATCGGGCCCAAACTAGTCACTTTTCATCAGAATCGATGCAGACTCACCCAAAACGCTCTGCTGCACTGGCAGAGTCACGGCACACACCGTACATGCATTTTCATGTGTTTCTGTGAATTTCAGTGTTATCGGACACAAACCAGTCACTTTCCATCAGAATCGATGCAGACTCACCAAAAACGCTCTGCTGCACTGGCAGAGTCACGGCACACACCGTACATGCATTTTCATGTGTTTCTGTCAATTTCAGTGTTATCGGGCCCAAACTACTCACTTTTCATCATATTCGATCCAGACTCACACCTAATGCTTGGTTCTGCTAGCAGAGTGAAGGCACACACCGTACATGCATTTTCATGTGTTTCTGTCAATTTCAGTGTTAGCGGACACAAACTAGTCACTTTTCATCATATTCGATCCAGACTCACACCTAATGCTTGGTTCTGCTAGCAGAGTGAAGACACACAGAGAATATTCCTTTTTCATGTGTTTCTATCAATTTCAGTGTTATCGGACACAAACTAGTCACTTTTCATCATATTCGATCCAGACTCACACCTAATGCTTGGTTCTGCTAGCAGAGTGAAGACACACAGAGAATATGCATTTTCCTGTGTTTCTTTCAATTTCAGTGTTATCGGACAGAAACTAGTCACTTTTCATCATATTCGATCCAGACTCTCACCTAATACTCGGTTCTGCTAGGAGAGTCACGGCACACACCGTACATGCATTTTCATGTGTTTCTGTCAATTTCAGTGTTATCGGGCCCAAACTAGTCACTTTTCATCAGAATCGATGCAGACTCACCCAAAACGCTCTGCTGCACTGGCAGAGTCACGGCACACACCGTACATGCATTTTCATGTGTTTCTGTCAATTTCAGTCTTATCGGGCCCAAACTACTCACTTTTCATCATATTCGATCAAGACTCACACCTAATGCTTGGTTCTGCTAGCAGAGTGAAGACACACAGAGAATATGTATTTTCATATGTTTCTATCAATTTCAGTGTTATCGGACAAAAACTAGTCACTTTTCATCATATTCGATCCAGACTCACACCTAATACTCGGTTCTGCTAGGAGAGTCACGGCACACACCGTACATGCATTTTCATGTGTTTCTGTCAATTTCAGTGTTATCGGGCCCAAACTAGTCACTTTTCATCAGAATCGATGCAGACTCACCCAAAACGCTCTGCTGCACTGGCAGAGTAACGCGATACACCGTATATGCATTTTCATGTGTTTCTATCAATTTCAGTGTTATCAGACGCAAACTAGTCACTTTTCATCATATTCGATCCAGACTCACACCTAATGCTTGGTTCTGCTAGCAGAGTGAAGGCACACACAGAATATGCATTTTCATGTGTTTCTATCAATTTCAGTGTTATTGGGCCCAAACTAGTCACTTTCATCAGAATCGATGCAGACTCGTCCAAAACCCTCACTGTACTGGCAGAGTTAAGGTACACACCGTACATGCATTTTCATGTGTTTCTTTCAATTTCAGTGTTATCGGACACAAACTAGTCACCTTTCATCATATTCGATCCAGACTCACACCTAATGCTTGGTTCTGCTAGTAGAGTGAAGACACACAGAGAATATGCATTTTCATGTGTTTCTTTCAATTTCAGTGTTATCGGACAGAAACTAGTCACTTTTCATCATATTCGATCCAGACTCACACCTAATGCTTGGTTCTGCAAGTAGAGTGAAGACACACTGAGAATATGCATTTTCATGTGTTTCTTTCAATTTCAGTGTTATCAGACAGAAACTAGTCACTTTTCATCATATTCGATCCAGACTCACACCTAATGCTTGGTTCTGCTAGCAGAGTGAAGACATACAGAGAATATGCATTTTCATGTGTTTCTATCAATTTCAGTGTTATCAGACAGAAACTAGTCACTTTTCATCATATTCGATCCAGACTCACACCTAATGCTTGGTTCTGCTAGCAGAGTTAAGGTACACACCGTACATGCATTTTCATGTGTTTCTGTCAATTTCAGTGTTATCGGACACAAACTAGTCACCTTTCATCATATTCGATCCAGACTCACACCTAATGCTTGGTTCTGCTAGTAGAGTGAAGACACACAGAGAATATGCATTTTCATGTGTTTCTTTCAATTTCAGTGTTATCAGACAGAAACTAGTCACTTTTCATCATATTCGATCCAGACTCACACCTAATGCTTGGTTCTGCAAGTAGAGTGAAGACACACTGAGAATATGCATTTTCATGTGTTTCTTTCAATTTCAGTGTTATCAGACAGAAACTAGTCACTTTTCATCATATTCGATCCAGACTCACACCTAATGCTTGGTTCTGCTAGCAGAGTGAAGACATACAGAGAATATGCATTTTCATGTGTTTCTATCAATTTCAGTGTTATCAGACAGAAACTAGTCACTTTTCATCATATTCGATCCAGACTCACACCTAATGCTTGGTTCTGCTAGCAGAGTGAAGACACACAGAGAATATGCATTTTCATGTGTTTCTATCAATTTCAGTGTCATCGGACACAAACTAGTCACTTTTCATCATATTCGATCCAGACTCACACCTAATGCTTGGTTCTGCTAGCAGAGTGAAGACACACAGAGAATATGCATTTTCATGTGTTTCTTTCAATTTCAGTGTTATCAGACAGAAACTAGTCACTTTTCATCATATTCGATCCAGACTCACACCTAATACTCGGTTCTGCTAGGAGAGTCACGGCACACACCGTACATGCATTTTCATGTGTTTCTATCAATTTCAGTGTTATCGGGCCAAAACTAGTCACTTTTCATCAGAATCGATGCAGACTCACCCAAAACGCTCTGCTGCACTGGCAGAGTCATGCGATACACCGTATATGCATTTTCATGTGTTTCTATCAATTTCAGTGTTATCAGACGCAAACTAGTCACTTTTCATCAGAATCGATGAAGACTCACCCAAAACGCTCTGCTGCACTGGCAGAGTCACGCGATACACCGTATATGCATTTTCATGTGTTTCTATCAATTTCAGTGTTATTAGACGCAAACTAGTCACTTTTCATCAGAATCGATGCAGACTCACCCAAAATGCTCTGCTGCACTGGCAGAGTCACGGCACACACCGTACATGCATTTTCATGTGTTTCTGTCAATTTCAGTGTTTTCGGGCCCAAACTAGTCACTTTTCATCAGAATCGAGGCAGACTCACAACGAATGCGTGATTCTGCTAGGAGAGTGACGGCACACACAGCATATTCTTTTTCATATGTTTCTATCAATTTCATTGTTATCGGACACAAACTAGTCACTTTTCATCTTATTCGATCCAGACTCACACCTAATGCTTGGTTCTGCTAGCAGAGTGAAGACACACAGAGAATATGCATTTTCATGTGTTTCTATCAATTTCAGTGTTATCGGACACAAACTAGTCACTTTTCATCAGAATCGATGCAGACTCACCCAAAACGCTCTGCTGTACTGGCAGAGTCACGGCACACACCGTACATGCATTTTCATGTGTTTCTATGAATTTCAGTGTTATCGGACACAAACCAGTCACTTTTCATCAGAATCGATGCAGACTCACCCAAAACGCTCTGCTGCACGGGCAGAGTCACGGCACACACCGTACATGCATTTTCATGTGTTTCTGTCAATTTCAGTGTTATCGGACACAAACCAGTCACTTTTCATCATATTCGATCCAGACTCACACCTAATGCTTGGTTCTGCTAGCAGAGTGAAGACACACAGAGAATATGCATTTTCATGTGTTTCTATCAATTTCAGTGTTATCGGACACAAACTAGTCACTTTTCATCATATTCGATCCAGACTCACACCTAATGCTTGGTTCTGCTAGCAGAGTGAAGGCACACACAGTATATGAATTTTCATGTGTTTCTATCAATTTCAGTGTCATTGGGCCCAAACTAGTCACTTTTCATCAGAATCGATGCAGACTCGTCCAAAACGCTCTGCTGTACTGGCAGAGTCAAGGCACACACCGTACATGCATTTTCATGTTTTTCTGTAGATTTCAGTGTTATTGGGCCCAAACTAGTCACTTTTCATCATATTCGATCCAGACTCACACCTAATACTCGGTTCTGCTAGCAGAGTCACGGCACACACCGTACATGCATTTTCATGTGTTTCTATGAATTTCAGTGTTATCGGACACAAACCAGTCACTTTTCATCATATTCGATCCAGACTCACCAAAAACGCTCTGCTGCACTGGCAGAGTCACGGCACACACCGTACATGCATTTTCATGTGTTTCTGTCAATTTCAGTGTTATCGGGCCCAAACTAGTCACTTTTCATCATATTCGATCCAGACTCACACCTAATGCTTGGTTCTGCTAGCAGAGTGAAGGCACACATAGAATATGCATTTTCATGTGTTTCTATCAATTTCAGTGTTATTGGGCCCAAACTAGTCACTTTTCATCAGAATCGATGCAGACTCGTCCAAAACGCTCTGCTGTACTGGCAGAGTCAAGGCACGCACCGTACATGCATTTTCATGTGTTTCTGTCAATTTCAGTGTTATTGGGCCCAAACTAGTCACTTTTCATCATATTCGATCCAGGCTCACACGTAATGCTTGGTTCTGCTAGCAGAGTCACGGCACACACCGTACATGCATTTTCATGTGTTTCTGTCAATTTCAGTGTTATTGGGCCAAAACTAGTCACTTTTCATCATATTCGATCCAGACTCACACCTAATGCTTGGTTCTGCTAGCAGAGTGAAGACACACAGAGAATATTCCTTTTTCATGTGTTTCTATCAATTTCAGTGTTATCGGACACAAACTAGTCACTTTTCATCATATTCGATCCAGACTCACACCTAATGCTTGGTTCTGCTAGCAGAGTGAAGACACACAGAGAATATGCATTTTCCTGTGTTTCTTTCAATTTCAGTGTTATCGGACAGAAACTAGTCACTTTTCATCATATTCGATCCAGACTCTCACCTAATACTCGGTTCTGCTAGGAGAGTCACGGCACACACCGTACATGCATTTTCATGTGTTTCTGTCAATTTCAGTGTTATCGGGCCCAAACTAGTCACTTTTCATCAGAATCGATGCAGACTCACCCAAAACGCTCTGCTGCACTGGCAGAGTCACGGCACACACCGTACATGCATTTTCATGTGTTTCTATGAATTTCAGTATTATCGGACACAAACTAGTCACTTTTCATCAGAATCGATGCAGACTCACCCAAAACGCTCTGCTGCACTGGCGGAGTCACGGCACACACCGTACATGCATTTTCATGTGTTTCTGTCAATTTCAGTGTTATCGGGCCCAAACTAGTCACTTTTCATCAGAATCGATGCAAACTCACCCAAAACGCTCTGCTGCACTGGCAGAGTCACGGCACACACCGTACATGCATTTTCATGTGTTTCTGTCAATTTCAGTCTTATCGGGCCCAAACTACTCACTTTTCATCATATTCGATCAAGACTCACACCTAATGCTTGGTTCTGCTAGCAGAGTGAAGACACACAGAGAATATGTATTTTCATATGTTTCTATCAATTTCAGTGTTATCGGACAAAAACTAGTCACTTTTCATCATATTCGATCCAGACTCACACCTAATACTCGGTTCTGCTAGGAGAGTCACGGCACACACCGTACATGCATTTTCATGTGTTTCTGTCAATTTCAGTGTTATCGGGCCCAAACTAGTCACTTTTCATCAGAATCGATGCAGACTCACCCAAAACGCTCTGCTGCACTGGCAGAGTAACGCGATACACCGTATATGCATTTTCATGTGTTTCTATCAATTTCAGTGTTATCAGACGCAAACTAGTCACTTTTCATCATATTCGATCCAGACTCACACCTAATGCTTGGTTCTGCTAGCAGAGTGAAGGCACACACAGAATATGCATTTTCATGTGTTTCTATCAATTTCAGTGTTATTGGGCCCAAACTAGTCACTTTCATCAGAATCGATGCAGACTCGTCCAAAACCCTCACTGTACTGGCAGAGTTAAGGTACACACCGTACATGCATTTTCATGTGTTTCTGTCAATTTCAGTGTTATCGGACACAAACTAGTCACCTTTCATCATATTCGATCCAGACTCACACCTAATGCTTGGTTCTGCTAGTAGAGTGAAGACACACAGAGAATATGCATTTTCATGTGTTTCTTTCAATTTCAGTGTTATCAGACAGAAACTAGTCACTTTTCATCATATTCGATCCAGACTCACACCTAATGCTTGGTTCTGCAAGTAGAGTGAAGACACACTGAGAATATGCATTTTCATGTGTTTCTTTCAATTTCAGTGTTATCAGACAGAAACTAGTCACTTTTCATCATATTCGATCCAGACTCACACCTAATGCTTGGTTCTGCTAGCAGAGTGAAGACATACAGAGAATATGCATTTTCATGTGTTTCTATCAATTTCAGTGTTATCAGACAGAAACTAGTCACTTTTCATCATATTCGATCCAGACTCACACCTAATGCTTGGTTCTGCTAGCAGAGTGAAGACACACAGAGAATATGCATTTTCATGTGTTTCTATCAATTTCAGTGTTATCGGACACAAACTAGTCACTTTTCATCAGAATCGATGCAGACTCGTCCAAAACGCTCTGCTGTACTGGCAGAGTCAAGGCACACACCGTACATGCATTTTCATGTGTTTCTGTCAATTTCAGTGTTATCGGGCCCAAACTAGTCACTTTTCATCATATTCGATCCAGACTCACACCTAATGCTTGGTTCTGCTAGCAGAGTGAAGGCACACACAGAATATGCATTTTCATGTGTTTCTGTCAATTTCAGTGTTATTGGGCCCAAACTAGTCACTTTTCATCAGAATCGATGCAGACTCACCCAAAACGCTCAGCTGTACTGGCAGAGTCACGGCACACACTGTATATGCATTTTCATGTGTTTCTGTCAATTTCAGTGTTATTGGGCCCAAACTAGTCACTTTTCATCATATTCGATCCAGACTCACACCTAATGCTTCGTTCTGCTAGCAGAGTGAAGGCACACACCGTACATGCATTTTCATGTGTTTCTGTCAATTTCAGTGTTATTGGACAGAAACTAGTCACTTTTCATCATATTCGATCCAGACTCACACCTAATGCTTCGTTCTGCTAGCAGAGTGAAGGCATACACAGAATATGCATTTTCATGTGTTTTTATCAATTTCAGTGTTATTGGGCCCAAACTAGTCACTTTTCATCAGAATCGATGCAGACTCGTCCAAAACGCTCTGCTGTACTGGCAGAGTCAAGGCACACACCGTACATGCATTTTCATGTGTTTCTGTCAATTTCATTGTTATTGTGCCAAAACTAGTCACTTTTCATCATATTCGATCCAGACTCACACCTAATGCTTGGTTCTGCTAGCAGAGTGAAGACACACAGAGAATATGCATTTTCATGTGTTTCTATCAATTTCAGTGTTATCGGACACAAACTAGTCACCTTTCATCATATTCGATCCAGACTCACACCTAATGCTTGGTTCTGCTAGTAGAGTGAAGACACACAGAGAATATGCATTTTCATGTGTTTCTATCAATTTCAGTGTTATCAGAGAGAAACTAGTCACTTTTCATCATATTCGATTCAGACTCACACCTAATGCTTGGTTCTGCTAGCAGAGTCACGGCACACACCGTACATGCATTTTCATGTGTTTCTGTCAATTTCAGTGTTATCGGGCCCAAACTAGTCACTTTTCATCAGAATCGATGCAGACTCACCCAAAACGCTCTGCTGTGCTGGCAGAGTCACGGCACACACCGTACATGCATTTTCATGTGTTTCTATGAATTTCAGTGTTATCGGACACAAACCAGTCACTTTCCATCAGAATCGATGCAGACTCACCAAAAACGCTCTGCTGCACTGGCAGAGTCACGGCACACACCGTACATGCATTTTCATGTGTTTCTGTCAATTTCAGTGTTATCGGGCCCAAACTACTCACTTTTCATCATATTCGATCCAGACTCACACCTAATGCTTGGTTCTGCTAGCAGAGTGAAGGCACACACCGTACATGCATTTTCATGTGTTTCTGTCAATTTCAGTGTTAGCGGACACAAACTAGTCACTTTTCATCATATTCGATCCAGACTCACACCTAATGCTTGGTTCTGCTAGCAGAGTGAAGACACACAGAGAATATTCCTTTTTCATGTGTTTCTATCAATTTCAGTGTTATCGGACACAAACTAGTCACTTTTCATCATATTCGATCCAGACTCACACCTAATGCTTGGTTCTGCTAGCAGAGTGAAGACACACAGAGAATATGCATTTTCCTGTGTTTCTTTCAATTTCAGTGTTATCGGACAGAAACTAGTCACTTTTCATCATATTCGATCCAGACTCTCACCTAATACTCGGTTCTGCTAGGAGAGTCACGGCACACACCGTACATGCATTTTCATGTGTTTCTGTCAATTTCAGTGTTATCGGGCCCAAACTAGTCACTTTTCATCAGAATCGATGCAGACTCACCCAAAACGCTCTGCTGCACTGGCAGAGTCACGGCACACACCGTACATGCATTTTCATGTGTTTCTGTGAATTTCAGTGTTATCGGACACAAACCAGTCACTTTCCATCAGAATCGATGCAGACTCACCAAAAACGCTCTGCTGCACTGGCAGAGTCACGGCACACACCGTACATGCATTTTCATGTGTTTCTGTCAATTTCAGTGTTATCGGGCCCAAACTACTCACTTTTCATCATATTCGATCCAGACTCACACCTAATGCTTGGTTCTGCTAGCAGAGTGAAGGCACACACCGTACATGCATTTTCATGTGTTTCTGTCAATTTCAGTGTTAGCGGACACAAACTAGTCACTTTTCATCATATTCGATCCAGACTCACACCTAATGCTTGGTTCTGCTAGCAGAGTGAAGACACACAGAGAATATTCCTTTTTCATGTGTTTCTATCAATTTCAGTGTTATCGGACACAAACTAGTCACTTTTCATCATATTCGATCCAGACTCACACCTAATGCTTGGTTCTGCTAGCAGAGTGAAGACACACAGAGAATATGCATTTTCCTGTGTTTCTTTCAATTTCAGTGTTATCGGACAGAAACTAGTCACTTTTCATCATATTCGATCCAGACTCTCACCTAATACTCGGTTCTGCTAGGAGAGTCACGGCACACACCGTACATGCATTTTCATGTGTTTCTGTCAATTTCAGTGTTATCGGGCCCAAACTAGTCACTTTTCATCAGAATCGATGCAGACTCACCCAAAACGCTCTGCTGCACTGGCAGAGTCACGGCACACACCGTACATGCATTTTCATGTGTTTCTGTCAATTTCAGTCTTATCGGGCCCAAACTACTCACTTTTCATCATATTCGATCAAGACTCACACCTAATGCTTGGTTCTGCTAGCAGAGTGAAGACACACAGAGAATATGTATTTTCATATGTTTCTATCAATTTCAGTGTTATCGGACAAAAACTAGTCACTTTTCATCATATTCGATCCAGACTCACACCTAATACTCGGTTCTGCTAGGAGAGTCACGGCACACACCGTACATGCATTTTCATGTGTTTCTGTCAATTTCAGTGTTATCGGGCCCAAACTAGTCACTTTTCATCAGAATCGATGCAGACTCACCCAAAACGCTCTGCTGCACTGGCAGAGTAACGCGATACACCGTATATGCATTTTCATGTGTTTCTATCAATTTCAGTGTTATCAGACGCAAACTAGTCACTTTTCATCATATTCGATCCAGACTCACACCTAATGCTTGGTTCTGCTAGCAGAGTGAAGGCACACACAGAATATGCATTTTCATGTGTTTCTATCAATTTCAGTGTTATTGGGCCCAAACTAGTCACTTTCATCAGAATCGATGCAGACTCGTCCAAAACCCTCACTGTACTGGCAGAGTTAAGGTACACACCGTACATGCATTTTCATGTGTTTCTTTCAATTTCAGTGTTATCGGACACAAACTAGTCACCTTTCATCATATTCGATCCAGACTCACACCTAATGCTTGGTTCTGCTAGTAGAGTGAAGACACACAGAGAATATGCATTTTCATGTGTTTCTTTCAATTTCAGTGTTATCGGACAGAAACTAGTCACTTTTCATCATATTCGATCCAGACTCACACCTAATGCTTGGTTCTGCAAGTAGAGTGAAGACACACTGAGAATATGCATTTTCATGTGTTTCTTTCAATTTCAGTGTTATCAGACAGAAACTAGTCACTTTTCATCATATTCGATCCAGACTCACACCTAATGCTTGGTTCTGCTAGCAGAGTGAAGACATACAGAGAATATGCATTTTCATGTGTTTCTATCAATTTCAGTGTTATCAGACAGAAACTAGTCACTTTTCATCATATTCGATCCAGACTCACACCTAATGCTTGGTTCTGCTAGCAGAGTTAAGGTACACACCGTACATGCATTTTCATGTGTTTCTGTCAATTTCAGTGTTATCGGACACAAACTAGTCACCTTTCATCATATTCGATCCAGACTCACACCTAATGCTTGGTTCTGCTAGTAGAGTGAAGACACACAGAGAATATGCATTTTCATGTGTTTCTTTCAATTTCAGTGTTATCAGACAGAAACTAGTCACTTTTCATCATATTCGATCCAGACTCACACCTAATGCTTGGTTCTGCAAGTAGAGTGAAGACACACTGAGAATATGCATTTTCATGTGTTTCTTTCAATTTCAGTGTTATCAGACAGAAACTAGTCACTTTTCATCATATTCGATCCAGACTCACACCTAATGCTTGGTTCTGCTAGCAGAGTGAAGACATACAGAGAATATGCATTTTCATGTGTTTCTATCAATTTCAGTGTTATCAGACAGAAACTAGTCACTTTTCATCATATTCGATCCAGACTCACACCTAATGCTTGGTTCTGCTAGCAGAGTGAAGACACACAGAGAATATGCATTTTCATGTGTTTCTATCAATTTCAGTGTCATCGGACACAAACTAGTCACTTTTCATCATATTCGATCCAGACTCACACCTAATGCTTGGTTCTGCTAGCAGAGTGAAGACACACAGAGAATATGCATTTTCATGTGTTTCTTTCAATTTCAGTGTTATCAGACAGAAACTAGTCACTTTTCATCATATTCGATCCAGACTCACACCTAATACTCGGTTCTGCTAGGAGAGTCACGGCACACACCGTACATGCATTTTCATGTGTTTCTATCAATTTCAGTGTTATCGGGCCAAAACTAGTCACTTTTCATCAGAATCGATGCAGACTCACCCAAAACGCTCTGCTGCACTGGCAGAGTCATGCGATACACCGTATATGCATTTTCATGTGTTTCTATCAATTTCAGTGTTATCAGACGCAAACTAGTCACTTTTCATCAGAATCGATGAAGACTCACCCAAAACGCTCTGCTGCACTGGCAGAGTCACGCGATACACCGTATATGCATTTTCATGTGTTTCTATCAATTTCAGTGTTATTAGACGCAAACTAGTCACTTTTCATCAGAATCGATGCAGACTCACCCAAAATGCTCTGCTGCACTGGCAGAGTCACGGCACACACCGTACATGCATTTTCATGTGTTTCTGTCAATTTCAGTGTTTTCGGGCCCAAACTAGTCACTTTTCATCAGAATCGAGGCAGACTCACAACGAATGCGTGATTCTGCTAGGAGAGTGACGGCACACACAGCATATTCTTTTTCATATGTTTCTATCAATTTCATTGTTATCGGACACAAACTAGTCACTTTTCATCTTATTCGATCCAGACTCACACCTAATGCTTGGTTCTGCTAGCAGAGTGAAGACACACAGAGAATATGCATTTTCATGTGTTTCTATCAATTTCAGTGTTATCGGACACAAACTAGTCACTTTTCATCAGAATCGATGCAGACTCACCCAAAACGCTCTGCTGTACTGGCAGAGTCACGGCACACACCGTACATGCATTTTCATGTGTTTCTATGAATTTCAGTGTTATCGGACACAAACCAGTCACTTTTCATCAGAATCGATGCAGACTCACCCAAAACGCTCTGCTGCACGGGCAGAGTCACGGCACACACCGTACATGCATTTTCATGTGTTTCTGTCAATTTCAGTGTTATCGGACACAAACCAGTCACTTTTCATCATATTCGATCCAGACTCACACCTAATGCTTGGTTCTGCTAGCAGAGTGAAGACACACAGAGAATATGCATTTTCATGTGTTTCTATCAATTTCAGTGTTATCGGACACAAACTAGTCACTTTTCATCATATTCGATCCAGACTCACACCTAATGCTTGGTTCTGCTAGCAGAGTGAAGGCACACACAGTATATGAATTTTCATGTGTTTCTATCAATTTCAGTGTCATTGGGCCCAAACTAGTCACTTTTCATCAGAATCGATGCAGACTCGTCCAAAACGCTCTGCTGTACTGGCAGAGTCAAGGCACACACCGTACATGCATTTTCATGTTTTTCTGTAGATTTCAGTGTTATTGGGCCCAAACTAGTCACTTTTCATCATATTCGATCCAGACTCACACCTAATACTCGGTTCTGCTAGCAGAGTCACGGCACACACCGTACATGCATTTTCATGTGTTTCTGTCAATTTCAGTGTTATCGAGCCCAAACTAGTCACTTTTCATCAGAATCGATGCAGACTCACCCAAAACGCTCTGCTGTACTGGCAGAGTCACGGCACACACCGTACATGCATTTTCATGTGTTTCTGTCAATTTCAGTGTTATTGGGCCAAAACTAGTCACTTTTCATCATATTCGATCCAGACTCACACCTAATGCTTGGTTCTGCTAGCAGAGTGAAGACACACAGAGAATATGCATTTTCATGTGTTTCTATCAATTTCAGTGTTATCGGACACAAACTAGTCACTTTTCATCATATTCGATCCAGACTCACACCTAATGCTTGGTTCTGCTAGCAGAGTGAAGACACACAGAGAATAGGCATTTTCATGTGTTTCTTTCAATTTCAGTGTTATCGGGCCCAAACTAGTCACTTTTCATCAGAATCGATGCAGACTCACCCAAAACGCTCTGCTGCACTGGCAGAGTCACGGCACACACCGTACATGCATTTTCATGTGTTTCTGTCAATTTCAGTGTTATCGGGCCCAAACTAGTCACTTTTCATCAGAATCGATGCAGACTCACCCAAAACGCTCTGCTGCACTGGCAGAGTCACGGCACACACCGTACATGCATTTTCATGTGTTTCTGTCAATTTCAGTGTTATCGGGCCCAAACTACTCACTTTTCATCATATTCGATCCAGACTCACACCTAATGCTTGGTTCTGCTAGCAGAGTGAAGACATACAGAGAATATGCATTTTCATGTGTTTCTATCAATTTCAGTGTTATCAGACAGAAACTAGTCACTTTTCATCATATTCGATCCAGACTCACACCTAATGCTCGGTTCTGCTAGCAGAGTGAAGACACACAGAGAATATGCATTTTCATGTGTTTCTATCAATTTCAGTGTCATCGGACAGAAACTAGTCACTTTTCATCATATTCGATCCAGACTCACACCTAATACTCGGTTCTGCTAGGAGAGTCACGGCACACACCGTACATGCATTTTCATGTGTTTCTATCAATTTCAGTGTTATCGGGCCAAAACTAGTCACTTTTCATCAGAATCGATGCAGACTCACCCAAAACGCTCTGCTGCACTGGCAGTCATGCGATACACCGTATATGCATTTTCATGTGTTTCTATCAATTTCAGTGTTATCAGACGCAAACTAGTCACTTTTCATCAGAATCGATGAAGACTCACCCAAAACGCTCTGCTGCACTGGCAGAGTCACGCGATACACCGTATATGCATTTTCATGTGTTTCTATCAATTTCAGTGTTATTAGACGCAAACTAGTCACTTTTCATCAGAATCGATGCAGACTCACCCAAAATGCTCTGCTGCACTGGCAGAGTCACGGCACACACCGTACATGCATTTTCATGTGTTTCTGTCAATTTCAGTGTTTTCGGGCCCAAACTAGTCACTTTTCATCAGAATCGAGGCAGACTCACAACGAATGCGTGATTCTGCTAGGAGAGTGACGGCACACACAGCATATTCTTTTTCATATGTTTCTATCAATTTCATTGTTATCGGACACAAACTAGTCACTTTTCATCTTATTCGATCCAGACTCACACCTAATGCTTGGTTCTGCTAGCAGAGTGAAGACACACAGAGAATATGCATTTTCATGTGTTTCTATCAATTTCAGTGTTATCGGACACAAACTCGTCACTTTTCATCAGAATCGATGCAGACTCACCCAAAACGCTCTGCTGTACTGGCAGAGTCACGGCACACACCGTACATGCATTTTCATGTGTTTCTATGAATTTCAGTGTTATCGGACACAAACAAGTCACTTTTCATCAGAATCGATGCAGACTCACCCAAAACGCTCTGCTGCACGGGCAGAGTCACGGCACACGCCGTACATGCATTTTCATGTGTTTCTGTCAATTTCAGTGTTATCGGACACAAACCAGTCACTTTTCATCATATTCGATCCAGACTCACACCTAATGCTTGGTTCTGCTAGCAGAGTGAAGACACACAGAGAATATGCATTTTCATGTGTTTCTATCAATTTCAGTGTTATCGGACACAAACTAGTCACTTTTCATCATATTCGATCCAGACTCACACCTAATGCTTGGTTCTGCTAGCAGAGTGAAGACACACAGAGAATATGCATTTTCATATGTTTCTATCAATTTCAGTGTTATCGGACAAAAACTAGTCACTTTTCATCATATTCGATCCAGACTCACACCTAATGCTTGGTTCTGCCAGCAGAGTGAAGACACAAGCAGAACATGCATTTTCATGTGTTTCTATCAATTTCAGTGTTATCGGACAGAAACTAGTCACTTTTCATCATATTCGATTCAGACTCACACCTAATGCTCGGTTCTGCTAGCAGAGTGAAGACACACAGAGAATATGCATTTTCATGTGTTTCTATCAATTTCAATGTTATCGGACAGAAACTAGTCACCTTTCATCATATTCGATTCAGACTCACACCTAATGCTCGGTTCTGCTAGCAGAGTGAAGGCACACAGAGAATATGCATTTTCATGTGTTTCTATCAATTTCAGTGTTATTAGACATAAACTAGTCACTTTTCGTCAGAATCGATGCAGACTCACCCAAAACGCTCTGTTGTAGTAGCAGAGTCACGGCACACACCGTACATGCATTTTCATGTGTTTCTATCAATTTCAGTGTTATTGGGCCCAAACTAGTACCTTTTCATCAGAATCGATGCAGACTCTCCCAAAATGCACTGCTGCACTGGCAGAGTCACGGCACACAGAATACATGCATTTTCATGTGTTTCTATCAATTTCAGTGTTATTAGACATAAACTAGTCACTTTTCATCATATTCGATGCAGACTCACCCAAAACGCTCTGTTGTAGTAGCAGAGTCACGGCACACACCGTACATGCATTTTCATGTGTTTCTATCAATTTCAGTGTTATCGGACACAAACTAGTCACTTTTCATCATATTCGATCCAGACTCACACCTAATGCTTGGTTCTGCTAGCAGAGTGAAGGCACACACAGTATATGAATTTTCATGTGTTTCTATCAATTTCAATGTCATTGGGCCCAAACTAGTCACTTTTCATCAGAATCGATGCAGACTCGTCCAAAACGCTCTGCTGTACTGGCAGAGTCAAGGCACACACCGTACATGCATTTTCATGTTTTTCTGTAGATTTCAGTGTTATTGGGCCCAAACTAGTCACTTTTCATCATATTCGATCCAGACTCACACCTAATACTCGGTTCTGCTAGCAGAGTCACGGCACACACCGTACATGCATTTTCATGTGTTTCTGTCAATTTCAGTGTTATTGGGCCAAAACTAGTCACTTTTCATCAGAATCGATGCAGACTCACCCAAAACGCTCTGCTGCACTGGCAGAGTCACGGCACACACCGTACATGCATTTTCATGTGTTTCTGTCAATTTCAGTGTTATCGGGCCCAAACTACTCACTTTTCATCATATTCGATCAAGACTCACACCTAATGCTTGGTTCTGCTAGCAGAGTGAAGACACACAGAGAATATGCATTTTCATATGTTTCTATCAATTTCAGTGTTATCGGACAAAAACTAGTCACTTTTCATCATATTCGATCCAGACTCACACCTAATGCTTGGTTCTGCCAGCAGAGTGAAGACACAAGCAGAACATGCATTTTCATGTGTTTCTATCAATTTCAGTGTTATCGGACAGAAACTAGTCACTTTTCATCATATTCGATTCAGACTCACACCTAATGCTTGGTTCTGCTAGCAGAGTGAAGACACACAGAGAATATGCATTTTCATGTGTTTCTTTCAATTTCAGTGCTATCAGACAGAAACTAGTCACTTTTCATCATATTCGATCCAGACTCACACCTAATACTCGGTTCTGTTAGCAGAGTCACGGCACACACCGTACATGCATTTTCATGTGTTTCTGTCAATTTCAGTGTTATCTGGCCCAAACTAGTCACTTTTCATCAGAATCGATGCAGACTCACCCAAAACGTTCTGCTGCACTGGCAGAGTCACGCGATACACCGTATATGCATTTTCATGTGTTTCTATCAATTTCAGTGTTATTAGACATAAACTAGTCACTTTTCGTCAGAATCGATGCAGACTCACCCAAAACGCTCTGTTGTAGTAGCAGAGTCACGGCACACACCGTACATGCATTTTCATGTGTTTCTATTAATTTCAGTGTTATTGGGCCCAAACTAGTACCTTTTCATCAGAATCGATGCAGACTCTCCCAAAATGCACTGCTGCACTGGCAGAGTCACGGCACACAGAATACATGCATTTTCATGTGTTTCTATCAATTTCAGTGTTATTAGACATAAACTAGTCACTTTTCATCATATTCGATGCAGACTCACCCAAAACGCTCTGTTGTAGTAGCAGAGTCACGGCACACACCGTACATGCATTTTCATGTGTTTCTATCAATTTCAGTGTTATCGGACACAAACTAGTCACTTTTCATCATATTCGATCCAGACTCACACCTAATGCTTGGTTCTGCTAGCAGAGTGAAGGCACACACAGTATATGAATTTTCATGTGTTTCTATCAATTTCAATGTCATTGGGCCCAAACTATTCACTTTTCATCAGAATCGATGCAGACTCGTCCAAAACGCTCTGCTGTACTGGCAGAGTCAAGGCACACACCGTACATGCATTTTCATGTTTTTCTGTAGATTTCAGTGTTATTGGGCCCAAACTAGTCACTTTTCATCATATTCGATCCAGACTCACACCTAATACTCGGTTCTGCTAGCAGAGTCACGGCACACACCGTACATGCATTTTCATGTGTTTCTGTCAATTTCAGTGTTATTGGGCCAAAACTAGTCACTTTTCATCAGAATCGATGCAGACTCACCCAAAACGCTCTGCTGCACTGGCAGAGTCACGGCACACACCGTACATGCATTTTCATGTGTTTCTGTCAATTTCAGTGTTATCGGGCCCAAACTACTCACTTTTCATCATATTCGATCAAGACTCACACCTAATGCTTGGTTCTGCTAGCAGAGTGAAGACACACAGAGAATATGCATTTTCATATGTTTCTATCAATTTCAGTGTTATCGGACAGAAACTAGTCACTTTTCATCATATTCGATTCAGACTCACACCTAATGCTCGGTTCTGCTAGCAGAGTGAAGACACACAGAGAATATGCATTTTCATGTGTTTCTATCAATTTCAATGTTATCGGACAGAAACTAGTCACTTTTCATCATATTCGATTCAGACTCACACCTAATGCTCGGTTCTGCTAGCAGAGTGAAGGCACACAGAGAATATGCATTTTCATGTGTTTCTATCAATTTCAGTGTTATTAGACATAAACTAGTCACTTTTCGTCAGAATCGATGCAGACTCACCCAAAACGCTCTGTTGCAGTAGCAGAGTCACGGCACACACCGTACATGCATTTTCATGTGTTTCTATCAATTTCAGTGTTATTGGGCCCAAACTAGAACCTTTTCATCAGAATCGATGCAGACTCTCCCAAAATGCACTGCTGCACTGGCAGAGTCACGGCACACAGAATACATGCATTTTCATGTGTTTCTATCAATTTCAGTGTTATTAGACATAAACTAGTCACTTTTCATCATATTCGATGCAGACTCACCCAAAACGCTCTGTTGTAGTAGCAGAGTCACGGCACACACCGTACATGCATTTTCATGTGTTTCTATCAATTTCAGTGTTATCGGACACAAACTAGTCACTTTTCATCATATTCGATCCAGACTCACACCTAATGCTTGGTTCTGCTAGCAGAGTGAAGGCACACACAGTATATGAATTTTCATGTGTTTCTATCAATTTCAATGTCATTGGGCCCAAACTAGTCACTTTTCATCAGAATCGATGCAGACTCGTCCAAAACGCTCTGCTGTACTGGCAGAGTCAAGGCACACACCGTACATGCATTTTCATGTTTTTCTGTAGATTTCAGTGTTATTGGGCCCAAACTAGTCACTTTTCATCATATTCGATCCAGACTCACACCTAATACTCGGTTCTGCTAGCAGAGTCACGGCACACACCGTACATGCATTTTCATGTGTTTCTGTCAATTTCAGTGTTATTGGGCCAAAACTAGTCACTTTTCATCAGAATCGATGCAGACTCACCCAAAACGCTCTGCTGCACTGGCAGAGTCACGGCACACACCGTACATACATTTTCATGTGTTTCTGTCAATTTCAGTGTTATCGGGCCCAAACTACTCACTTTTCATCATATTCGATCAAGACTCACACCTAATGCTTGGTTCTGCTAGCAGAGTGAAGACACACAGAGAATATGCATTTTCATATGTTTCTATCAATTTCAGTGTTATCGGACAAAAACTAGTCACTTTTCATCATATTCGATCCAGACTCACACCTAATGCTTGGTTCTGCCAGCAGAGTGAAGACACAAGCAGAACATGCATTTTCATGTGTTTCTATCAATTTCAGTGTTATCGGACAGAAACTAGTCACTTTTCATCATATTCGATTCAGACTCACACCTAATGCTTGGTTCTGCTAGCAGAGTGAAGACACACAGAGAATATGCATTTTCATGTGTTTCTTTCAATTTCAGTGCTATCAGACAGAAACTAGTCACTTTTCATCATATTCGATCCAGACTCACACCTAATACTCGGTTCTGTTAGCAGAGTCACGGCACACACCGTACATGCATTTTCATGTGTTTCTGTCAATTTCAGTGTTATCTGGCCCAAACTAGTCACTTTTCATCAGAATCGATGCAGACTCACCCAAAACGTTCTGCTGCACTGGCAGAGTCACGCGATACACCGTATATGCATTTTCATGTGTTTCTATCAATTTCAGTGTTATTAGACATAAACTAGTCACTTTTCGTCAGAATCGATGCAGACTCACCCAAAACGCTCTGTTGTAGTAGCAGAGTCACGGCACACACCGTACATGCATTTTCATGTGTTTCTATCAATTTCAGTGTTATTGGGCCCAAACTAGTACCTTTTCATCAGAATCGATGCAGACTCTCCCAAAATGCACTGCTGCACTGGCAGAGTCACGGCACACAGAATACATGCATTTTCATGTGTTTCTATCAATTTCAGTGTTATTAGACATAAACTAGTCACTTTTCATCATATTCGATGCAGACTCACCCAAAACGCTCTGTTGTAGTAGCAGAGTCACGGCACACACCGTACATGCATTTTCATGTGTTTCTATCAATTTCAGTGTTATCGGACACAAACTAGTCACTTTTCATCATATTCGATCCAGACTCACACCTAATGCTTGGTTCTGCTAGCAGAGTGAAGGCACACACAGTATATGAATTTTCATGTGTTTCTATCAATTTCAATGTCATTGGGCCCAAACTAGTCACTTTTCATCAGAATCGATGCAGACTCGTCCAAAACGCTCTGCTGTACTGGCAGAGTCAAGGCACACACCGTACATGCATTTTCATGTTTTTCTGTAGATTTCAGTGTTATTGGGCCCAAACTAGTCACTTTTCATCATATTCGATCCAGACTCACACCTAATACTCGGTTCTGCTAGCAGAGTCACGGCACACACCGTACATGCATTTTCATGTGTTTCTGTCAATTTCAGTGTTATTGGGCCAAAACTAGTCACTTTTCATCAGAATCGATGCAGACTCACCCAAAACGCTCTGCTGCACTGGCAGAGTCACGGCACACACCGTACATGCATTTTCATGTGTTTCTGTCAATTTCAGTGTTATCGGGCCCAAACTACTCACTTTTCATCATATTCGATCAAGACTCACACCTAATGCTTGGTTCTGCTAGCAGAGTGAAGACACACAGAGAATATGCATTTTCATATGTTTCTATCAATTTCAGTGTTATCGGACAAAAACTAGTCACTTTTCATCATATTCGATCCAGACTCACACCTAATGCTTGGTTCTGCCAGCAGAGTGAAGACACAAGCAGAACATGCATTTTCATGTGTTTCTATCAATTTCAGTGTTATCGGACAGAAACTAGTCACTTTTCATCATATTCGATTCAGAATCACACCTAATGCTTGGTTCTGCTAGCAGAGTGAAGACACACAGAGAATATGCATTTTCATGTGTTTCTTTCAATTTCAGTGCTATCAGACAGAAACTAGTCACTTTTCATCATATTCGATCCAGACTCACACCTAATACTCGGTTCTGTTAGCAGAGTCACGGCACACACCGTACATGCATTTTCATGTGTTTCTGTCAATTTCAGTGTTATCTGGCCCAAACTAGTCACTTTTCATCAGAATCGATGCAGACTCACCCAAAACGTTCTGCTGCACTGGCAGAGTCACGCGATACACCGTATATGCATTTTCATGTGTTTCTATCAATTTCAGTGTTATTAGACGCAAACTAGTCACTTTTCATCAGAATCAATGCAGACTCACCCGAAACTCTCTGCTGCACTGGCAGAGTCACGGCACACAGAGTACATGCATTTTCATGTGTTTCTATCAATTTCAGTGTTATTAGACACAAACTAGTCACTTTTCATCAGAATCGATGCAGACTCACCCAACACACTCTGCTGCACTGGCAGAGTCACGGCACACACAGCCTATGCTTTTTTATATGTTTCTATCAATTTCAATGTTATATACTCAAACTAGTCACTTTTCATCATATTCGATCCGGACTCACACCGAACGCTTGATTGTATTAGAAGAGTCAAGGCACACACAGCATATGCTTTGTTATACGTTTCTATCAATTTCAATGTTATTAGACACAAACTAGTAACTTTTCATCAGAATCGATGCAGACTCACCCAAAACGCTCTGCTGCAGTGGCAGACTCACGGCACACACCGTACATGCATTTTCATGTGTTTCTATGAATTTCAGTGTTATCGGGCCCAAACTACTCACTTTTCATCATATTCGATCAAGACTCACACCTAATGCTTGGTTCTGCTAGCAGAGTGAAGACACAAAGAGAATATGCATTTTCATATGTTTCTATCAATTTCAGTGTTATCGGACAAAAACTAGTCACTTTTCATCATATTCGATCCAGACTCACACCTAATGCTCGGTTCTGCTAGCAGAGTGAAGGCACACACAGGATATGCATTTTCATGTGTTTCTGTCAATTTCAGTGTTATTGGGCCCAAACTAGTCACTTTTCATCAGAATCGATGCAGACTCACCCAAAACGCTCTGCTGTACTGGAAGAGTCAAGGCACACACCGTACATGCATTTTCATGTGTTTCTATCAATTTCAGTGTTATCGGACACAAACTAGTCACTTTTCATCATATTCGATCCAGACTCACACCTAATGCTTGGTTCTGCTAGCAGAGTGAAGGCACACACAGTATATGAATTTTCATGTGTTTCTATCAATTTCAATGTCATTGGGCCCAAACTAGTCACTTTTCATCAGAATCGATGCAGACTCGTCCAAAACGCTCTGCTGTACTGGCAGAGTCAAGGCACACACCGTACATGCATTTTCATGTTTTTCTGTAGATTTCAGTGTTATTGGGCCCAAACTAGTCACTTTTCATCATATTCGATCCAGACTCACACCTAATACTCGGTTCTGCTAGCAGAGTCACGGCACACACCGTACATGCATTTTCATGTGTTTCTGTCAATTTCAGTGTTATTGGGCCAAAACTAGTCACTTTTCATCAGAATCGATGCAGACTCACCCAAAACGCTCTGCTGCACTGGCAGAGTCACGGCACACACCGTACATGCATTTTCATGTGTTTCTGTCAATTTCAGTGTTATCGGGCCCAAACTACTCACTTTTCATCATATTCGATCAAGACTCACACCTAATGCTTGGTTCTGCTAGCAGAGTGAAGACACACAGAGAATATGCATTTTCATATGTTTCTATCAATTTCAGTGTTATCGGACAAAAACTAGTCACTTTTCATCATATTCGATCCAGACTCACACCTAATGCTTGGTTCTGCCAGCAGAGTGAAGACACAAGCAGAACATGCATTTTCATGTGTTTCTATCAATTTCAGTGTTATCGGACAGAAACTAGTCACTTTTCATCATATTCGATTCAGACTCACACCTAATGCTTGGTTCTGCTAGCAGAGTGAAGACACACAGAGAATATGCATTTTCATGTGTTTCTTTCAATTTCAGTGCTATCAGACAGAAACTAGTCACTTTTCATCATATTCGATCCAGACTCACACCTAATACTCGGTTCTGTTAGCAGAGTCACGGCACACACCGTACATGCATTTTCATGTGTTTCTGTCAATTTCAGTGTTATCTGGCCCAAACTAGTCACTTTTCATCAGAATCGATGCAGACTCACCCAAAACGTTCTGCTGCACTGGCAGAGTCACGCGATACACCGTATATGCATTTTCATGTGTTTCTATCAATTTCAGTGTTATTAGACATAAACTAGTCACTTTTCGTCAGAATAGATGCAGACTCACCCAAAACGCTCTGTTGTAGTAGCAGAGTCACGGCACACACCGTACATGCATTTTCATGTGTTTCTATCAATTTCAGTGTTATTGGGCCCAAACTAGTACCTTTTCATCAGAATCGATGCAGACTCTCCCAAAATGCACTGCTGCACTGGCAGAGTCACGGCACACAGAATACATGCATTTTCATGTGTTTCTATCAATTTCAGTGTTATTAGACATAAACTAGTCACTTTTCATCATATTCGATGCAGACTCACCCAAAACGCTCTGTTGTAGTAGCAGAGTCACGGCACACACCGTACATGCATTTTCATGTGTTTCTATCAATTTCAGTGTTATCGGACACAAACTAGTCACTTTTCATCATATTCGATCCAGACTCACACCTAATGCTTGGTTCTGCTAGCAGAGTGAAGGCACACACAGTATATGAATTTTCATGTGTTTCTATCAATTTCAATGTCATTGGGCCCAAACTAGTCACTTTTCATCAGAATCGATGCAGACTCGTCCAAAACGCTCTGCTGTACTGGCAGAGTCAAGGCACACACCGTACATGCATTTTCATGTTTTTCTGTAGATTTCAGTGTTATTGGGCCCAAACTAGTCACTTTTCATCATATTCGATCCAGACTCACACTTAATACTCGGTTCTGCTAGCAGAGTCACGGCACACACGGTACATGCATTTTCATGTGTTTCTGTCAATTTCAGTGTTATTGGGCCAAAACTAGTCACTTTTCATCAGAATCGATGCAGACTCACCCAAAACGCTCTGCTGCACTGGCAGAGTCACGGCACACACCGTACATGCATTTTCATGTGTTTCTGTCAATTTCAGTGTTATCGGGCCCAAACTACTCACTTTTCATCATATTCGATCAAGACTCACACCTAATGCTTGGTTCTGCTAGCAGAGTGAAGACACACAGAGAATATGCATTTTCATATGTTTCTATCAATTTCAGTGTTATCGGACAAAAACTAGTCACTTTTCATCATATTCGATCCAGACTCACACCTAATGCTTGGTTCTGCCAGCAGAGTGAAGACACAAGCAGAACATGCATTTTCATGTGTTTCTATCAATTTCAGTGTTATCGGACAGAAACTAGTCACTTTTCATCATATTCGATTCAGACTCAGACCTAATGCTTGGTTCTGCTAGCAGAGTGAAGACACACAGAGAATATGCATTTTCATGTGTTTCTTTCAATTTCAGTGCTATCAGACAGAAACTAGTCACTTTTCATCATATTCGATCCAGACTCACACCTAATACTCGGTTCTGTTAGCAGAGTCACGGCACACACCGTACATGCATTTTCATGTGTTTCTGTCAATTTCAGTGTTATCTGGCCCAAACTAGTCACTTTTCATCAGAATCGATGCAGACTCACCCAAAACGTTCTGCTGCACTGGCAGAGTCACGCGATACACCGTATATGCATTTTCATGTGTTTCTATCAATTTCAGTGTTATTAGACGCAAACTAGTCACTTTTCATCAGAATCAATGCAGACTCACCCGAAACTCTCTGCTGCACTGGCAGAGTCACGGCACACAGAGTACATGCATTTTCATGTGTTTCTATCAATTTCAGTGTTATTAGACACAAACTAGTCACTTTTCATCAGAATCGATGCAGACTCACCCAACACACTCTGCTGCACTGGCAGAGTCACGGCACACACAGCCTATGCTTTTTTATATGTTTCTATCAATTTCAATGTTATATACTCAAACTAGTCACTTTTCATCATATTCGATCCGGACTCACACCGAACGCTTGATTGTATTAGAAGAGTCAAGGCACACACAGCATATGCTTTGTTATACGTTTCTATCAATTTCAATGTTATTAGACACAAACTAGTAACTTTTCATCAGAATCGATGCAGACTCACCCAAAACGCTCTGCTGCAGTGGCAGACTCACGGCACACACCGTACATGCATTTTCATGTGTTTCTATGAATTTCAGTGTTATCGGGCCCAAACTACTCACTTTTCATCATATTCGATCAAGACTCACACCTAATGCTTGGTTCTGCTAGCAGAGTGAAGACACAAAGAGAATATGCATTTTCATATGTTTCTATCAATTTCAGTGTTATCGGACAAAAACTAGTCACTTTTCATCATATTCGATCCAGACTCACACCTAATGCTCGGTTCTGCTAGCAGAGTGAAGGCACACACAGGATATGCATTTTCATGTGTTTCTGTCAATTTCAGTGTTATTGGGCCCAAACTAGTCACTTTTCATCAGAATCGATGCAGACTCAACCAAAACGCTCTGCTGCACTGGCAGAGTCACGGCACACACCGTACATGCATTTTCATGTGTTTCTATGAATTTCAGTGTTATCGGACACAAACCAGTTACTTTTCATCAGAATCGATGCAGACTCAACCAAAACGCTCTGCTGTACTGGCAGAGTCACGGCACACACCGTACATGCATTTTCATGTGTTTCTGTCAATTTCAGTGTTATTGGGCCCGAACTAGTCAGTTTTCATCATATTCGATCGAGACTCACACCTAATGCTTGGTTCTGCTAGCAGAGTGAAGACACAAACAGAACATGTATTTTCATGTGTTTATATCAATTTCAGTGTTATCGGACACAAACTAGTCACTTTTCATCACAATCGATGCAGACTCACACCTAATGCTCGGTTCTGCTAGCAGAGTGAAGACACACAGAGAATATGCATTTTCATGTGTTTCTATCAATTTCAATGTTATCGGACAGAAACTAGTCACTTTTCATCATATTCGATTCAGACTCACACCTAATGCTCGGTTCTGCTAGCAGAGTGAAGGCACACAGAGAATATGCATTTTCATGTGTTTCTATCAATTTCAGTGTTATTAGACATAAACTAGTCACTTTTCGTCAGAATCGATGCAGACTCTCCCAAAATGCACTGCTGCACTGGCAGAGTCACGGCACACAGAATACATGCATTTTCATGTGTTTCTATCAATTTCAGTGTTATTAGACATAAACTAGTCACTTTTCGTCAGAATCGATGCAGACTCACCCAAAACGCTCTGTTGTAGTAGCAGAGTCACGGCACACACCGTACATGCATTTTCATGTGTTTCTATCAATTTCAGTGTTATTGGGCCCAAACTAGTACCTTTTCATCAGAATCGATGCAGATTCACCCAAAACGCTTTGCTGCACTGACAGAGTCACGGCACACACCGTACATGCATTTTCATGTGTTTCTGTCAATTTCAGTATTTTCGGGCCCAAACTAGTCACTTTTCATCAGAATCGAGGCAGACTCACAACGAATGCGTGATTCTGCTAGGAGAGTGACGGCACACACAGCATATACTTTTTCATATGTTTCTATCAATTTCATCATATTCGATCCAGACTCACACATAATGCATGATTCTGCTAGCAGAGTGACGGCAGACACAGCATATGCTTTTTTATATGTTTTTATCAATTTCAGTGTTATCGGACACAAACTAGTCACTTTTCCTCAGAATCGATGCAGACTCGTTCAAAACGATCTGTTGTAGTAGCAAAGTCGCGGCACACACAGTACATACATTTTCATATGTTTCTATCAATTTCAGTGTTATCAGACACAAATTAGTCACTTTTCATCAGAATCGATGCAGACTCACCCAAAACGCTCTGTTGTAGTAGCAGAGTCACGGCACACACAGTATATGCATTCTCATATGTTTCTATCAATTTCAGTGTTATTAGACACAAATTAGTCACTTTTCATCAGAATCGATGCAGACTCACCCAAAACGCTCTGTTGTAGTAGCAGAGTCACGGCACACACCGTACATGCATTTTCATGTGTTTCTGTCAATTTCAGTGTTAGCGGACACAAACTAGTCACTTTTCATCATATTCGATCCAGACTCACACCTAATGCATGATTCTGCTAGCAGAGTGACGGCACACACAGCATATGCCTTTTTATATGTTTCTATCAATTTCAGTGTTATCGGACACAAACTAGTCACTTTTCCTCAGAATCGATGCAGACTCGGTCAAAACGATCTATTGTAGTAGCAAAGTCGCGGCACACACAGTACATACATTTTCATATGTTTCTATCAATTTCAGTGTTATTGGGCCCGAACTAGTCAGTTTTCATCATATTCGATCGAGACTCACACCTAATGCTTGGTTCTGCTAGCAGAGTGTTATTAGACACAAATTAGTCACTTTTCATCAGAATCGATGCAGACTCACCCAAAACACTCTGTTGTAGTAGCAGAGTGACGGCACACACCGCACATGCATTTTCATGTGTTTCTATCAATTTCAGTGTTATTGGGCCCAAACTAGTCACTTTTCATCAGAATCGATGCAGACTCACCCAAAATGCTCTGTTGTAGTAGCAGAGTCACGGCACACACCGCACATGCATTTTCATGTGTTTCTGTCAATTTCAGTGTTATTGGGCCCGAACTAGTACCTTTTCATCAGAATCGATGCAGACTCACCCAAAACGCTCTGCTGCACTGGCAGAGTCACGGCGCACACCGTACATGCATTTTCATGTGTTTCTATCAATTTCAGTGTTATCAGACACAAACTAGTCACTTTTCATCAGAATTGATGCAGACTCACCCAAAACTCTCTGCTGCACTGGTAGAGTGACGGCACACATATTGAATGCATTTTCATATGTTTCTATCAATTCCAGTGTTATTAGACACAAACTAGTCGCTTTTCATCAGAATCGATGCAGACTCACCCAAAACGCTCTGCTGCACTGGCAGAGTCACGGCACACACCGTACATGCATTTTCATGTGTTTCTGTCAATTTCAGTGTTATCGGACACAAACTAGTCACTTTTCATCAGAATCGATGCAGACTTGTCCAAAACGCTCTGTTGTAGTAGGAGAGTCACGGCACACACAGTATATGCATTTTCATATGTTTCTATCAATTTCAGTGTTATTCCACACAAACTAGTCATTTTTCATCAGATTTGAACCAGAATCATAGGAAATCAGTAATTTCATGACCATATTCATCCTACAGAGCCTTTCCACTGTCATTAATGAAACATGAGTGGATTTTTATCACCTCTTTGTGAAAATCATCCAAAAGCACTGATTCTATGGCAGGAAATAGGCAGGAATAGCAACAAGACTGATAAATAGTTTACCACGAGTAAGGGTAATGAGAAAAAAAATGCTACTGTTAAAATAATCAAAATTTAGGATTGTAAATCAATTAAAGACCATTTCATTTCATAATTCATTCTCATTTCTTCTTCCCCTATTAATGTTTTTCAGTTCATAAATTAGCTTGAAAATGACTTAACAACGCCATCTACGTTATGCCACTTAGTCATTATTATGAGATAGTAAGTCATTATTATGAGATATTAAGTCATTATTATGAGATAGTAAGTCATTATTATGAGATATTAAGTCATTATTTTGAGATACTAAGTCATTATTATGAAATAGTCATTAATTTGAGATACTAAGTCATCATTATGAGATATTAACTTATTATTTTGAGATAGTTTCTCATTATAATGACTTACAGGATCCTTTTTTCATCACAGTGGCAGAAATGGGCTTCCACACGTAACTGTAACGTTTAGAAATAAATATTTAATCACGGTGGTCCGACCTATCTGACATTTCTGCTGGCTTTATTGTATGTACTGTGTTGCTTTGCTAGTGTCTGTGGTTTGTTTTGTTTTGTGGGGATCAGCGGTGAAAACCTGGGGTGGAGTTTTGAGTTGTCTTTCTTTTATGTTTGTGAAACTGGATTGAACTGAACTGATTAGGAGTTGTGGGGAAAACAAAACGGACCCTTTACCGAGTGGATTGAACTCCGAGACTGTGAGACGAATTACGCCTGGGACATACTGGATGCGTGCGCAGCGCATGTGCGTCGCGGAACCTCTTGCTTTTCATTTCGGCGCCCATGTTAACAAGTTAGAGTAGCCACACAACCCGCGTGAAACTCAAATTATAATTGCGGCGTCCACGAGTCCGCGAGGGTCCGCATGACATAAATCTCTTCATCAGAGGGTGTGCGCGTGGGCTCTGCAATTTGTTGTGCACCTGTCCGCGCGGTCACAACGTTATGTTCCTGTAGACGGCGATCTACTGCGCAGGTGTGGCGCGCGTTCTCCGAGCGGACCCCAGAAGTATAAACACATCAACTACCCCTCCGTGGTGTCCGCAGCTGTACGTGTGCGCATCTGCCCGGGAGTATAAATGAAGCCTGAGATGCGCGTGGCTGCTGCGTCGCTTCATCTAGAAATTCGAGGTCTCGCCTATTTTCGCCACGTGACCGTGGTTCTTAGCAGAAATAGACAGGGAACATGATAGAAAGATAGGGCTGCCAGTGGCAGAAGCGCCGCAGCAGACACGCTTCCAGTGTGGACGCTACAAGCGTGAGAGATGCAGCAGTTCAGCGATGCACCCGCACTGCTGAGGTTCACGCATCCAGTGTGTCCCAGGGGTTACACCCTCACACACACTGAAAAACCCGAACCCTTCTCCACACTGTATCGTTACCCGGCACATCCATACACAGCAAAACTGAACCACCCTTCAGTTGAGATCACATCTCAGCTCCCACTCCGGCATCCTCCATCAGCGGTGCCGGTGACACGGCACAGCGCCGTTTGCGGACGTAGTGGCTAAGTCTGTCCGTGGAAAAATTAACGGATCAAATCAACGGATGTCTTAGTTACAACAAGATTGAGCTAGTAAAGCAGCTTTGTGTTTATATGTGAGGTATTTATTCAGTTTGGGAAATGCCATGATTTCTAGTAAGCATTAGCCCAAGTTGGGCGCTGGACTGCATCACTGAAGCACACTCTGTCTGTAATATTGTTTAATGAAGAATGTGATATTCTATCGTCATAAGCCGACACAACAAAGCTCAGAACAAATGAGCCTACAGGGCCATAAGCGAACATCAAAGAGCTCAACACCACAACAAAGTGCACAGACAAGTTTTTTAAGGATACTAGCCCATTCTGTGACAACTTTATGACAACAACCTCAATAGATAAGTATGGACACACTGACACTCGTCACCATCTATATCAATCGATCAAGCACAACTATATGGCCAATGCACGGACCAGAACCACCAAGGCAGGATGATAAAATATGCTTTCACTCACCAGCAGACGGCTCAGAAAAGGACAGCATGGCGGTTTTTCCTCTGGGCAAACTTCACCACGTTGAACCCACGGTTAATTTTACCAGCAGTTTGAGTGATGACAGTACCACCGTGGCTGGTGGGCTCCGAGGCGCTTTAATTCCAGTTTCTCCGCCAAATAAAGGGTTTATGACGTGTGCTCAAGTATGAAATCCACTTTATTTTTTCCAAGTTAGCTGGTGTTAGCTAAGAAAGTCTCCGCTCTTTTGCCGACTGTAAATTCCAAGCCTGCGCTGTAGCCCCACTGCAGCATCATTTGAAATATTTCACAGTTTGAATGAATCGGTCAGACAGAGAGCTATCTGATTGGCTATCTATCAGACAGAGAGCCAATCAACTGTGAAATATTTCAAATGAGGCTGCAGTGGATCGGATAATTCGTCATTCATTTGTAATTCAAAAACTAAAAAACGGTAAATCTGTTATTTGTTTCAAAACAAAAAACAAAAAACGTTTTTGGTGTCAGAATCAAATAACGAAAAATATATCAAAACCGGCCCGTTTTTGGTTTTTCCGATTCGTTTTATCGTTATTCCTTTTTGGATTGAGAATCGAACAGATCTGCGGACATCAAGATAGCGACTACTTTAGCCTACCCATGATCCTCAGCGACCGTTGCTATGGTGAAGACGCCAGCGACAGCCGCGCGTGTGTGTAAACGGGATGAAGACGAGGTTATAAAACTGAACTTTACATTTCACATCCCTCATTTAAGCCCTACATTTCATGAGCATTTTCAGCAGCACACACAGAATGGTAGTTTATGTTTTACCCTGGCTGTTTCCCACTTATTTTGCCTCAAAAAAGACTGTTTTCCGAGGAAAGGTACTTCCCATGTAATGGAGCAGAAATTAGTGGTTTTTTGGTGACAGCAGGTGGGGCTGTGGGTTAGGGTTAGGGTTAGTATCTGGATCTGTCATGTCTGGCCTTTTCCCACTTATAAACAAAAAAGCTTAAAGTCTGGGATTTCAAATTCACTTCATCCCTGGGGCGCGTAAAATCTGTTTTTTTTTCATTGAAAGAACATCATCAAACAGTTACAACTACGTGGTTTTATGATAGCAGCGTTCATAGCAACCACCATAGCAACGATAGAAAGCCTGCAAGAATCTCCGTAATAACTGTCAAACTAAAAACCATATACATTTATAATGATAATAATAATAATCTTTATCATAATATTAAAAATAATAGTGGCGTTTGGATGCAGGTTGCGGTGGACGGCGGCAATTTGAAATGGAATGAAGCCCACTGACGGCAGACAGCCCAAAACAGTAGTCAAATGCGCCACATCCTCCCACAACACCATGCTCTTGCCTAGCCTTCCACTATGAAAACCTGTCAAAACTTTATGTTCCCGAATCGAAGGAGAAATAATTATGACTGATAGACTTAAGATAAACCTTTTGTATTGTTGAGTTACTAATGACACACTGGTGTTTTTGTGTTGAGAAATGTTAAAGATATCATTGAGAGAAAACCTTAACATGGTCACAGTGAAGAAAACACTTCCGACCGGCGGGTATTCCGGTCAACCAATCGCAGAGCTTCAAATTCTGTTTACTGCACAGTTTATGGCTGATTGAATATAGTATACATACACACATTATTTTCCTTACACTTCAATGTACAGTACAGTACGTTGATCCCGATCCTGAATAATAATCTGCAGTACTACATAATGTTATACTGTCTATATGTTAAGGCTGTCGCTGGCGTCTTCACCATAGCAACGGTCACTGAGGATCATGAATAGGCTAATGTAGCCGCTTCCGCTACCGTACAAAACTGGCAAAATACTTGATTTCTCAGAATCGAAGGTGAAATAAATAAAACGGATTTCCATAACCATATCAAGGAGACCTTCATGTTTTGTGTAGAGAAATGTTAAAGATATTAAAATTGACAGTGAGGAAAATACTCATATGTGTCCTCTTTGGTCCGCCCACCGGACTGGTAAAATTAAAATAAAGAAATAAAAACAAGGATAATATCTTATTACTTAGTGCTATTGTGTGTCCCAAATGAGAAATGAATTTGCAAAAACCAAAATTGCACGATCATTTGAATTTGGTTTACTGGATTTTCGTAGGGAAAAAGGAATAGATCACGTGATTTAGGAATAACGATAAAACAAATCGGTAAAAACCAAAACGGGCCGGGTTTGAATGGTTTTTCGTTATTTGATTCTGACACCAAAAACGTTATTTTTTTGTTTTTTGTTTTGAAACAAATAACAGCAGAAAAGGCACTTGAGATGTCATGGAGCAGAAATTAGTGGTTTTTCATCAGATCTGAGCCAGAATCATCCAAAATCACCCATTACATGAGCAGAGTCATGGCACACACAGTATATGCATTTTCATATGTTTCTATCAATTTCAGTGTTATTAGACACAAACTAGTCACTTTTCATCAGAATCGATGCAGACTCACCCAAAACGCTCTGCTGCACTGGTAGAGTCACGGCACACACATTGTATGCATTTTCATATCTTTCTATCAATTTCAGTGTAATTAGACACAAACTAGTCACTTTTCATCAGAATCGATGCAGATTCACCCAAAATGCTCTGCTGCACTGTCAAAGTCACGCTACACACCGTATATGCATTTTCATATATTTCTATCATTTTCAGTGTTATTAGACACAAACTAGTCACTTTTCATCAGAATCGATGCAGACTCACCCAAAACGCTCTGCTGCACTGGCAGAGTCACGCTACACACCGTACATACATTTTCATAAGTTTCTATCAATTTCAGTGGAATTAGACACAGACAAGTCACTTTTCATCAGAATCGATGCAGACTCACCCAAAACGCTCTGCTGCACTGGCAGAGTGACGGCACACATGTTGTATGCATTTTCATATGTTTCTATCAATCCAGTGTTATTAGACACAAACTAGTCACTTTTCATCAGAATCGATGCAGACTCACCCAAAACGCTCTGCTGCACTGGCAGAGTCACGGCACACACCGTACATGCATTTTCATGTGTTTCTATAAATTTCAGTGTTATTGGGCCCAAACTAGTCACTTTTCACCAGAATCAATGCAGACTCACCCAAAACGCTCTGCTGCACTGGCAGACTGACGGCACACATATTGTATGCATTTTCATATGTTTCTAACAATTTCAGTGTTATTAGACACAAACTAGTCACTTTTCATCAGAATCGATGCAGACTCACCCAAAACGCTCTGCTGCACTGGCAGAGTCACGGCACACAGAGTACATGCATTTTCATGTGTTTCTATCAATTTCAGTGTTATTGGGCCCAAACTAGTCACTTTTCATCATATTCGATCCAGACTCACCCAAAACGCTCTGTTGTAGTAGCAGAGTCACGGCACACACCGTACATGCATTCTCATGTGTTACTATCAATTTCAGTGTTATCAGACACAAACTAGTCACTTTTCATTAGAATCGATGCAGACTCGCTCAAAACTCTCTGCTGCACTGGTAGAGTGACGGCACACATATTGTATGCATTTTCATATGTTTCTATCAATTTCAGTGTTATTGGGCCCAAACTAGTCACTTTTCATCAGAATCGATGCAGACTCACCCAAAACGCTCTGCTGCACTGGCAGAGTCACGCTATACACCGTATATGTATTTTCATATGTTTCTATCAATTTCAGTGTTATTAGACACAAACTAGTACCTTTTCATCAGAATCGATGCAGACTCACCCAAAACGCTCTGCTGCACTGGTAGAGTCACGGCACACACATTGTATGCATTTTCATATCTTTCTATCAATTTCAGTGTAATTAGACACAAACTAGTCACTTTTCATCAGAATCGATGCAGATTCACCCAAAATGCTCTGCTGCACTGTCAAAGTCACGCTACACACCGTATATGCATTTTCATATATTTCTATCATTTTCAGTGTTATTAGACACAAACTAGTCACTTTTCATCAGAATCGATGCAGACTCACCCAAAACGCTCTGCTGCACTGGCAGAGTCACGCTACACACCGTACATACATTTTCATAAGTTTCTATCAATTTCAGTGGAATTAGACACAGACAAGTCACTTTTCATCAGAATCGATGCAGACTCACCCAAAACGCTCTGCTGCACTGGCAGAGTGACGGCACACATGTTGTATGCATTTTCATATGTTTCTATCAATCCAGTGTTATTAGACACAAACTAGTCACTTTTCATCAGAATCGATGCAGACTCACCCAAAACGCTCTGCTGCACTGGCAGAGTCACGGCACACACCGTACATGCATTTTCATGTGTTTCTATAAATTTCAGTGTTATTGGGCCCAAACTAGTCACTTTTCACCAGAATCAATGCAGACTCACCCAAAACGCTCTGCTGCACTGGCAGACTGACGGCACACATATTGTATGCATTTTCATATGTTTCTAACAATTTCAGTGTTATTAGACACAAACTAGTCACTTTTCATCAGAATCGATGCAGACTCACCCAAAACGCTCTGCTGCACTGGCAGAGTCACGGCACACAGAGTACATGCATTTTCATGTGTTTCTATCAATTTCAGTGTTATTGGGCCCAAACTAGTCACTTTTCATCATATTCGATCCAGACTCACCCAAAACGCTCTGTTGTAGTAGCAGAGTCACGGCACACACCGTACATGCATTCTCATGTGTTACTATCAATTTCAGTGTTATCAGACACAAACTAGTCACTTTTCATTAGAATCGATGCAGACTCGCTCAAAACTCTCTGCTGCACTGGTAGAGTGACGGCACACATATTGTATGCATTTTCATATGTTTCTATCAATTTCAGTGTTATTGGGCCCAAACTAGTCACTTTTCATCAGAATCGATGCAGACTCACCCAAAACGCTCTGCTGCACTGGCAGAGTCACGCTATACACCGTATATGTATTTTCATATGTTTCTATCAATTTCAGTGTTATTAGACACAAACTAGTACCTTTTCATCAGAATCGATGCAGACTCACCCAAAACGCTCTGCTGCACTGGCAGAGTCACGGCACACACCGTACATGCATTTTCATGTGTTTCTGTCAATTTCAGTGTTATTGGGCCCAAACTAGTCACTTTTCAACAAAATCGATGCAGACTCACCCAAAATGCTCTGCTGCACTGGCAGAGTCACGCGATACACCGTATATGCATTTTCATATGTTTCTAACAATTTCAGTGTTATTAGACACAAACTAGTCACTTTTCATCAGAATCGATGCAGACTCACCCAAAACGCTCTGCTGCACTGGCAGAGTCACGGCACACACCGTACATGCATTTTCATGTGTTTCTATCATTTTCAGTGTTATCAGACACAAACTAGTCACTTTTCATCAGAATCGATGCAGACTCACCCAAAACTCTCTGCTGCACTGGTAGAGTGATGGCACACATATTGTATGCATTTTCATATGTTTCTATCAATTTCAATGTTATTCCACTCAAACTAGTCACTTTTCATCATATTCGATCCGGACTCATACCTAATGCTTGGTTCTGCTAGCAGAGTGAAGGCACACACAGCATATGCTTTTTTATATGTTTTTATCAATCTCAATGTTATTCGACACGAACTAGTCACTTTTCATCATATTCGATCCAGACTCACACCGAACGCGTGATTCTGCTAGCAGAGTCAAGGCACACACAGCCTATGCTTTTTTATATGTTTCTATCAATTTCAGTGTTATTGGACACAAACTAGTCACTTTTCATCAGAATCGATGCAGACTCCTCCAAAACGCTGTGTTGTAGTAGCAGAGTGACGGCACACACAGTATATGCATTTTCATATGTTTCTATCAATTTCAGTGTTATTCCACTCTAACTACTCACTTTTCATCATATTCTAAGCAGACTCTCACCGAATGCATGATTCTGCTAGCAGAGTGACGGCACACACAGCATATGCTTTTTTTATATGTTTCTATCAATTTCAATGTCATTCCACTCAAACTAGTCACTTTTCATCATATTCGATCCAGACTCACACCGAACGCTTGATTGTATTAGAAGAGTCAAGGCACACACAGCATATCCTTTTTTATGTGTTTCTATCAATTTCAATGTCATTCCACTCAAACTAGTCACTTTTCATCATATTCGATCCAGACTCACACCTAATGCTTGGTTCTGCTAGCAGAGTCAAGGCACACACAGCATATGCTTTTTTATATGTTTCTATCAATTTCGCTGCTATTCCCCACAAACTAGTCACTTTTCATCAGAATCGATGCAGACTCACCCAAAACGCCCTGCTGTACTGGCAGAGTCAAGGCACACACCGTACATGCATTTTCATGTGTTTCTGTCAATTTCAGTGTTATCGGGCCCAAACTAGTCACTTTTCATCAGAATCGATGCAGACTCACCCAAAACGCTCTGCTGTACTGGCAGAGTCACGGCACACACCGTACATGCATTTTCATGTGATTCTATGAATTTCAGTGTTATCGGACACAAACCAGTCACTTTTCATCAGAATCGATGCAGACTCATCCAAAACGCTCTGCTGCAATGGCAGAGTCACGGCACACACCGTACATGCATTTTCATGTGTTTCTGTCAATTTCAGTGTTATCGGGCCCAAACTAGTCACTTTTCATCATATTCGATCCAGACTCACACCTAATGCTTGGTTCTGCTAGCAGAGTGAAGGCAACACACAGAATATGCATTTTCATGTGTTTCTGTCAATTTCAGTGTTATTGGGCCCAAACCAGTCACTCTTCATCAGAATCGATGCAGACTCACCCAAAACGCTCTGCTGCACCGGCAGAGTCACGCTATACACCGTATATGTATTTTCATATGTTTCTATCAATTTCAGTGTTATTAGACACAAACTAGTACCTTTTCATCAGAATCGATGCAGACTCACCCAAAACGCTCTGCTGCACTGGCAGAGTCACGGCACACACCGTACATGCATTTTCATGTGTTTCTGGCAATTTCAGTGTTATTGGGCCCAAACTAGTCACTTTTCAACAAAATCGATGCAGACTCACCCAAAATGCTCTGCTGCACTGGCAGAGTCACGCGATACACCGTATATGCATTTTCATATGTTTCTAACAATTTCAGTGTTATTAGACACAAACTAGTCACTTTTCATCAGAATCGATGCAGACTCACCCAAAACGCTCTGCTGCACTGGCAGAGTCACGGCACACACCGTACATGCATTTTCATGTGTTTCTATCATTTTCAGTGTTATCAGACACAAACTAGTCACTTTTCATCAGAATCGATGCAGACTCACCCAAAACTCTCTGCTGCACTGGTAGAGTGATGGCACACATATTGATGCAGACTCATCCCAAATGCTTAATTCTACTAGCAGAGTCACGGCACACACAACAGTTGCAGGAAAAGCAATTTCACTGGTATTCCACACAAACTAGTCATTTTTCATCAGATTTGAACCAGAATCATAGGAAATCAGTAATTCTACTAGCAGAATCATCGCACACACAACAGTTGCAAGGAAATCAATTTCACTGCTGTTCCACACAAACTCATAATTTTTCATTAGATTTGAGCCAGAATCATCCCAAATCAGTAATTTTATGACCATATTCATCCTACTAGCCTTTCCACTGTCATTAATGAAATATGAGTGGATTTTCATCACCTCTGTGTGAAAATCATCCAAAATCACTGATTCTATGGCAAGAAATAGGCAGGAATAGCAACAAGACTTAAAATCAGTTTTCCACGAGTAAGGGTAATGAGAAAAAAAAATGTTATTGTTAAAATAATCAAAATTTAGGATTGTAAATCAATTAAAGACCATTTCATTCCACGATTCATTCTCATTTCATCTTCCCCTATTAATGTTTTTCAGTTCATGAATTAGCTTGAAAATGACTTAACAACGCCATCTACAGGCGTTATGCCACTTAGTCATTATTATGAGATACTAAGTCATTATTATGAGATAGTAGGCTAAGTCATTATTATGAGATACTAAGTCATTATTATGAGATATTACGTCATTATTTTGAGATAGTTTCTCATTATAATGACGTACAGGATCTTTTTTTTCATCACAGTGGCGGAAATGGGCTTCCATACGTAACCGTAACGTTTAAAATAATATATTTAATCACGGTGGTCCGACCTATCTGACGTTTCTGCTGGCTTTATTGTATGTACTGTGTTGCTTTGTTAGTGTCTGTGGTTTGTTTTGTTTTGTGGGGATCAGCGGTGAAAACCCGGGGCGGAGTTTTGAGTTGTCTTTCTTTTATGTTTGTGAAACTGGATTGAACTGAACTGATTAGGAGTTGTGGGGAAAACAATACGGACCCTTTACCGAATGGATTGAACTCGAGACTGTGAGACGAATTACGCCTGGGACATACTGGATGCGTGCGCAGCGCGTGTGCGTCGCGGAACCTCTTGCTTTTCATTTCGGCGCCCATGTTAACAGGTTAGAGCATCCACACAGCCCGTGTGAAACTCAAATTATAATTGCGGCGTCCGCGAGTCCGTGAGGGTCCGCATGACATAAATCTCGTCATCAGAGGGTGTGCGCGTGGGATCTGCAAATTGTTGTGTACGTGCGGACCTCTCTGCACCTATCCGCGCGGTCACAACGTTATGTTCCTGTAGACGGCGATCTACTGCGCATGTGTTGGCGCGCGTTCTCCGAGCGAACCCCAGAAGGTAGTATAAACACATTAACTACCCGTCCGTGGTGTCCGCAGCTGTACGTGTGCGCGTCTGCCCGGGAGTATAAATGAAGCTTGAGATGCGCTAGCTGCTGCATCGCTTCATCTAGAGATTCGAGGTCTCGTCTATTTTCGCCGCGTGACCGCGGTTCTCAGCAGAAATAGACAGGGAACATGATAGAAATATAGGGCTGCCAGTGGCAGAAGCGCCGCAGCAGACATGCTTCCAGTGTGGACGCTACAAGCGTGAGAGACGCAGCAGTTCAGCGACGCACACGCACCGCTGAGGTTCACGCATCCAGTGTGTCCCACCCTCTCACACACCTAAAAACCCGAACCCTTCTCCACTCTTTATCGTTACTCACCCATACACAGCAAAACTTAACCACCCTTCAGTTGAGATCATATCTCAGCTCCCACTCCGGCATTCTCCATCAGCGGTGCCGGTGACACGGCGGCGCAGCTAGCTTAAAAATATATGTGAAGTTTGCGGACGTAGTAGCTAAGTCTATCCGTGGAAGAATTAACGGATCAAATCAACGATGTCTTAGTTACAACAAGATTGAGCTAGCAAGGCAGCTTTGTGTTTATATGTGAGGTATTTATTCAGTTTGGGAAACGCCATGATTTCTAGAAAGCATTAGCCCAAGTTGGGCGCTCGACTGCATCACCGAAGCACATCCTCTCTGTAATATTGTTTAATTAAGAATGTGATATTCTATCTTCATAAGCCGACACAACAAAGCTCAGAACATATGAGCCTACAGGGCCATAAGCGAACATCAAAGAGCTCAACACCACAACGAAGTGCACAGACAACTTTTTAAGGATACTAGCCCATTCTGTGACAACTTTATGACAACAACCTCAATAGATAAGCATGGACACACTGACACTTGTCACCATCTATATCAATCGATCAAGCACAACAATATGGCTAATGCACGGACCGGAACCACCAAGGCAGGATGATAAAATATGCTTTCACTCACCAGCTGACGGCTCAGAAAAGGACAGCATGGCGGTTTTTCCTCTGGGCAAACTTCACCACGTTGAACCCACGGTTAATTTTACCAGCAGTTTGAGTGATGACAGTACCACCGTGGCTGGTGGGCTCCGAGGCGCTTTAATTCCAGTTTCTCCTCCAAATAAAGGGTTTATGACGTGTGCTCAAGTATGAAATCCACTTTAATTTTTCCAAGTTAGCTGGTGTTAGCTAAGAAAGTCTCCCCTCTTTTGCCGACTGTAAATTCCAAGCCCGCGCTGTAGCCCCACTGCAGCATCATTTGAAATATTTCACAGTTTGAATGGCTATCTGTCAGACAGAGAGCTATCTGATTGGCTATCTATCAGACAGAGAGCCAATCAACTATCATCAGATAATTCATAATTCATTTGTAATTCAAAAACTAAAAAAAACGGTAAATCTGTTATTTGTTCCAAAACAAAAAACAAAAAACGTTTTTGGTGTCAGAATCAAATAACGAAAAACCAATCAAAACCGGCCCATTATTGGTTTTTCCGATTCGTTTTATCGTTATTCCTTTTTGGATTGAGTATCGAACAGATCTGCGGACATCAAGACAGCGACTACATTAGCCTACCCATGATCCTCAGCGACCGTTGCAATGGTGAAGACGCCAGCGACAGCCGCGCGTGTGTGTAAACGGGATGAAGACGTAGTTATAAAACTGAACTTTACATTTCACACCCCTCATTTAAGAGTTTAGTTAAGAGATAGATAAATATAGGTAAATATTTAAATGCATTTTTGCACTAAATGACTGTGTGGACACACCGTGGATTCTGGCCCCATTCACTTGCATTGAAATCACATTTGAAGGGGATCTTTTAATAACCAGTATGATTAGGAGGAATGATTACAGGGAGAAAAACATCTTTCAGTGTTCATAAGGGCACCTGACTGTTGATGAGTGAACCTGTCAAAGTAGTAACTTCAGTATACCAGTATACCATAAATGTGATGGAGTACAGAGTACAATATTTGACCCTAAAATGTAGTGGAGCAGAAGTAGCTTAAATGGAAATAATCAAGTAATTCATGAACCTAATGTTGGACTTCAGTACAGTACTTGAGTAAATATTCATAATTACTTCTCATCACTGTACTTACTTTACTTCTAATCCTCTAAAAGTGTCAATTTAGAATGAAATGGGACATCTGGATCAATTAGTCTAATTGTCAATTGATTGATTACTATGCTATTTGATCCACCTTGAATTCACCTCCAGTCTGAGTGGGTCTTGTGTAAAGCCCTGACAGAATACAGTAATGCAGTAATGACTTTGGCAATTTTTTTGTAATGACTTTGTCCCCAAAGCCCAGCTGTGATCACAGCATCCTGACTGAGCAGAGTGATACCCTGCAACCATGAGCATGCAGACAGCACCAGGCCCAGTCCTGACACTCTTTGAACTTTCTCCTCTGTTGACCATGGCTCTGGAATACAGATTTCAAACTGAGTGCAATACTTCAACTAACACAAAGAAGATTTCATTAATTCTGTTTTACTCTGTATTTACTTTTTCTACTAGCCTCCCACCCACCTTGGCCTACGTTCACGCTCTCCTTCTCAGTTTTTGTCTCCCTCCATTTAGCTCTCTCCTCCTCATATTCTGGACAGTTAAACACATGCCAGACCTCTTCTGAAATGTGTATGGGGAAAAAGAGACAAAGTGATGAAAGACCATATTAAACATGTGCAAGAGACAGCCGTTGGCACATCAGACTTTATTTTGTATAGCACATGTGCTTCTAGCATATGTATTTTTTCAATATTAAAGCTTGAGAGGAATGGCTTCAGTTTATTTATTCATCAGTTGGGGCTCTTGATGGCGGAGGACCATTGTGGGGGAACAGGTTTGTTTTGGACAGGTTTGACATGGTCACAATTTGTTTGGAACTTGTGGTAGATATTTGAAGGCAGTTCTTGGAAGATAAATACAGACTTTTAAGACTAGCTGTATGAATACAGAGACTGTCCTCACCAGGAAGGATGACAGCATAGGTCGTGGTTCAAATACTGAAAAGAACAATGGTTTAGAATTTTCTAGACTTATTATGTATGAAGAGAGCAGCCTCAGACAAGATTATGGTGAAGGATTGGAGGGAATATTGACTTTAAGATCTTGTTGAATAATTAACTATGGCTCTTGTTAAGACCGCTTAAGTTAAGTCTGATTGAAGTCCAAGTATGTTCAAACCAAGCGACAGCTACTACAACTTGAGGCTGAAGCCAATACAGAAGTACCTTAAAGTGCCAGGCGGCCCATTCAAAAAGCCTCATCTTTTATCTAGAAATACTAAATTAATCAATTTTTTCAATGAGTCATTATGGTCTCAATCTTTAAATTCAGACTCTCTAATAAGTGTGCTGGTGGTCATTTTGGAAATAATTGCTATGTTAATTATATTTAAAGAATTATAGTAGCTTTGATGTCTGCTGTGTGGGCGTTGATTGACAGCTGTGATTGAGAGTTAGCTCACCTGCTGCTGTCCCCAGCTCCAGGACTTGCACTGATTTGGACTATTGTCGCAATATTTCACTAAGTTCAAATTTACTTGACTATGATACCTGCCCTGTTAATACAATTTAGCTAAAGCAGCTAACATTAGCCAAAGTGTGCAGTGCTCGGTGATGCTCAGAGTAAGCTAGCATTAGCTTGCACTCGAGGTAACGAGACATGGGGCGTGTTTCCAGAGCATGAAATGGAAAAGATGGCACCTCTACCATAAGCTGCAACTCTGGGCTTCAAACTGGCTTCAGTGCAAACCAACGAGTGACATCACACCTCGCTACGTCCATCTTACAGTATATGGTTCAAACGGGCTTGAGACAGGCAAGACTGAGACCAGTGTCCATTTAGTATTCTTCATACTGTGGTCCTCAAGAGAGGAAAAAATTCCAACTGGACTTGAACAAGACAAATAAAAGAACAGAGCCTCTCATTTAAAATTCTTAGAGAATCAAGACAAGTCTAAGTCAAAAAACACCCACAAGACAGAGACAAGTCACAAGCAATACACCCACAAGACCAAACATCAATGAGACAACAACTAGTCCAATTCAAAACACCAAGCAGACACATCCACATTAAAATGTGCAGGAGGTATCTTTGGACAGAGCCAGCCTAGCTGTTATCCCATTTCCAGTATTTATGCAAAGCTAAGCTAACTATGGAAAAACTCCTTACTTAACACATAATCTCACACAATCTTGATGTCCACCACTGACCCAGGAGCAGGGAGTTTTTATCAACAACAGAGAACAGCCAGAATTTTCACTGTTCTTCACCAAGAAATGTTTGATACACATGGCATTTCATATCACAGACTATATTGGAGTGTTTCTCTTTTCTTTGAGGTTTAAATCAATAAATCCCTTACTATAGAGAGACATTTGGAGATTTGGATCTCTGACAGGACTTGAGCCTGGTCGACTCCCCAGGATGGTGATGGCCAGAATGGGGGTTTATCTGTCAGCAACCTGCTCTGTTTCACTTCCATCCTTTTCCTTCTTCAGCTTTATTTAGCCCCCAAAGACCAGCCAGCACCTCACCGCAAGTCTCCACTTCACCAAAAGCCTTTTATTTAGCCTTTCTGTCAGTCCCCTCTGTCTGCGTCTGATGTTCCTGTTTCTTTTTTCTAAAGGCACTGTAGAATTTTCAGTAGATTTCCTGAATTTTCTGTAGAGATTGGTTGTATTAATTAGATGCTATGCACCTTAACCATAAGAAGAAAAAAGGAAAAGGGAGGAAAAGACCTCTTCAGTGCAGTCTGGTTATTTGAGGTTGTGTGGGACGTTGACACATGGCAATGACAGCATGTGGCACTTTGGCAGCAGAGGAGACTGGCTCTATAGTGGTAAAACATCCTGATGACTGGAAAACAAAACCCTGGAAAATTGCACAGTGACTGGGAAGAGCAGACTGAGCTGAATGAAGTATGGTGGAGAAATTAGATTTCTGGAAGAGGGAAGACCCTGGAAATCCCCAGGAAAAAAACAGCAGAGACAGATGTAAAGGAAAATGTGGGTGACATAGTTGTCTATTTCTATGTCACATGACACTCAATTTATTTTCAACAAGGCCACCTTCCTGTCTAGAGACTGCTGTATTTTTTCATTTAAATGATAAATGCATATATGTGAGCACACAGACAACGACACAATTACTAATGAATTTTTCAGAATAATCTCCAACTGTAATATTGTTTAACATCTCAGTTCTTCAGCCCCTGCCTGTACCGCCATGCAGGTAAAGTAACCTGGCCAGTGAAAACACTTAACACAACATCTGGAGCTTCTAAACCATCTGCTTTAGGGCTGTAAATCTGTTTCCTTTAGTAAATCCACTAAAATGTTTGTATGCATTTTCCTCTTGAGAGTGTTCAACATAAAGACTGAGGCTCACTGCCAAAGCACAGCTACAGTTTGTGCATGTCTGTCAGTCCATGATTTTGAAGTTAAGACTGGAGTTTGAAGGGCACAAAAACATATTCAAAATGTAGGCGGAATAGAGTGGGCGAGACAGTTCCTAAACTTCATGCAGCCACATGCACCTTGCAGGTACTCGCCAGAGAGATTTGGTGATCTATAAGACTTAAGAAAATCAGCACCACAGTGGTAATAAAAGAAGACAACCAATGTCATAATGCACAAAAATGCAAAAAAAATTGTTCTGAAGCTTATATGAAGCTTCAGTAGTCTTATCAAGTTAGTCATATCAAGTGGCCCTCTTTGTGTTTCCTTGGACAGTGTTTGTAACAGATCATGAACCAGTGAAGAATAGTTTGACAAATTTTCTACAAAGACAGGAAACTGGGGGAAACTTATAGCCTGCTTCCTTCAAAGGCAACAAAATCCTCACCTTTAAGTAACACATTATATCTAATTTGTTTAATCCATAGAAACGCTGCCAAAATGTAAAAACAACCTGCTTTACATTGGGATTATGTGTCGTGTTTTTTTTCTTTGCCAAGCACAGTCACTTCCTGGAGTTGTGTCATCACAGTGAGTTTGCTGGGAAACCAGCAGAGACTCTAGGGTCACAGTCAAACAGATAATCTTGCCAGTTACACTTGTGAACACTTCTGGCATTAACAAATTGCAACAAAAATTGTGACTTATTTACTAAGGATTTGCACTCATTTTCTGAACACATAAAAAGTCATATTGCCTTTGTCCATATTTACTGAGGGGCTGCATTCATTTTCATTTTAGAGCATTCCTTTTTTAGAGCACAAAATATGGGAGGAGGAAATGGAAGTTGCTGAACCTGATTTATCATTATCATCTGAAGACTGCAGTTACAGTTTAACTATATAACGTAAATTTGAATTAAAGTTCAGTATATAAAATGGTACAAATACAGAAAGCAAAGGGGTTCATAGGATGTGATTTTTATCAAAATAAAGGAGGAAAAATGTCAGTTATAGAGAAGTAGTGAATTTTAAATTCATGTTCTGTGGGAGAGTGTTGCAAATAATAGTTGTTGGGCCGTGGCTACAAGTTTGGCTATCAGCAATAATTAATGATTATCAAAGATAATTTATAATTATTAAAATCAATAAAATTATTAATAAGAATTAATAATAACGGGGCACCACCCTGGACTCAGGGAAAAAGATAGCCAATTCAGTCTCAAAGTGTACTAATCTATGAATTTGGGACTTTGATTAATAATTAATTTAATAACTATAAACAAAATCACCATATCAATAGCTAGTTATGGTTGAAGGACTTGGAGTTCTTTACAGAGCAGAGGTTGGCAAAACTCATTCTTGTGCAACATTAAAACAGACAACAGGTATATCCAAAAGCATTTATTTAACAAAAGGGTAAAAGCAACACACAATACTAATCTAGCTAAGTGTATCTATATACAAGTGTGAATGTGTGAGTGTGTGTGTGTGTGTGTGTGTGTGTGTGTGTGTGT